>NW_017307606.1:382622-421760 GCF_000935625.1 Nanorana parkeri
CCCCGCCCGCCCTCCCTTTATAGCATTTTATAGAATATGTTAAATTCAGCAATTTTGATTCATCATGTCGCAGGGCTTTTATGTGGTAGTGTCACCTCTGTTATGGAGGGGGACTTTAAGTATGGTTTAGAATGGTTTAGTTATTGCTTGAGTTTTGTGACTGAGCAATCTACGTTTGGTTTGATGGTTTAAGATGTAACGGTTTTGATTAAATTCAGTTTTAAGAAGAATTAAACCAATAAAATGCCGCGGCCATTTTTGTTCCAAATATTTGGTGTCTGTGTCATTTATTTATTTGTATAGTACTGCCTGCAATTCCATAAGCTTTTCTTGAGTCCACACCCTCTACTGCTATTTTGAATGCTAAGCGGTAAAGAGGCAATGCTGACTTATAAGACAAGGTTATTTTAATCTCCAATTATTTACTAGAACTAGACAATCACTTTCTCCTTAATAATAATATGTTGAGGAATTGCAAAAACTATGCAGGCACAGTATGAGGCTGAGCACTGGCCCATGTTGCTCAGTTTCCTTGACAACAAAGTTCAGGGTTTTGATTACTGGTCTTCAGGATCATTGTTGTGTTTCCATGGTAACACATTTTAGCAGTGTTAAAGGACCATTACACGCTTGATATGGCAATGGAATTTTTAAAGAACGTGCCACTTGGTATATTAAAAAACATTTAAAGTACATAATGAGCATTTTATTAGATAGTGAACAGAACACTTTGCATTTTAGGTTGGTAACAGTCACACAGCATAAAAGTGTAAATTGTGCAGCGCTAGAAATAAAGTGCTTGATATAAATAAATATGTAAATATATAAATATATATATATAAATATATATAAATTAGGTAATATAAAGAATATATACTATTCAGTGTCTATCTGATTAAATAGTTATAAATAAAAAGTGTGTCATCCTCTGAGTGGAATTTATCAAAACTGGAGCAGACAGAATGTGAAGCAGTTGCCCATAGCAACTAATAAGCCTCTCTCTTTAGTTTGTTAAGTTAAGCTCTGAAAATGAGAGACAGAAGCTGATTGGTTTGCATGAGAAACTGCTCCAGATTCTGTCTGCTCCAGTTTTGATAAATTCCACTCAGAGGAATGCAAAAAAGTGTTGCTAAGACACATAAGAAAAGTGTCCCAGGGTTACATGAATAGTGTCATTATTTGCACCAAATTCACGTACAAGGCTGCATAGCATTTGTGAATTTGGTGCAAAGCTATGAAACTGGCACTGGCTTGCGAGATAAACTTTGGGACAGCTATATGCACACTGATAAACTTCATAAATGTGTTGCATCTCTATCCAAAGTGTCACATATGTTTCTGAGACAGATTTCAACTGGATCCTCAGTTTCAAGGAATGTCGCACCTGAAGTATGTGTCACATATTGCGACAGACATATATAGGTAGCCCTCAGTTTGTGCTACTTCCGTTTGCATCTTTTTAAAATAGCGCCCTTCTTTGGTGTTCACGTGACCGCCATTGAAACAACAGCTCCACCTACTGTATCCTTCCTCTGCAGACATCAGCTGCAGAAGGATACGCAGAGGAACTCTATACAACTGCAAGTGGCTAGAATACTTACAGCACGGTACTATGCAGAGCCTCTGGTGACTGGGTAAGGCCACAGGTGGAGGATCGCAGTTCAGAAAGGGGCTCTGCACAATGAAAAAACTGTGGTCACCTACCGAGGCACACAGAGGGACACTTGGCGGTATGGTGGTGCACACATGGAGACAGAGCCGGCGCTACCACATAGGCAACACAGGCGGCCACTTGAGGGCGCTGGTGGGGGAGGGCGGAAAAACAGTGCCTCCCTCCCATACACGGGAGCAGCACAATCGACGGGGCACTGATCTTCAGTTTCCTATAGTCAGAGCCCCGCCCCCAGCTCCCTCTGCTCTCTTCAAAGCTTGCTGTTCCTGCACTGTCCCGGCCGATATAATAACATATGAATTGGCAGCGGTAATTTGCATATCAATACGCCATGACCCATTCATATGTAAATAATGTGGCCTATTCATATGCAAATCGCCGCCCCTCCACCGCTGCTAAGGAAGAGAAGACTGCAAGAACAAGGTATGTGTATGGTCAGGGCCGGATTTACTCTCCCTGCCGCCCCAAGGCCAGATTCCACAATGCGCCCCCCTCCCTGCCAAATGCGATATGCAATTTCTCTAAATAGGCTTTCCACTCCCCCTCCCAGGTGAATCTTTACTGAGGGAAAGACTGAAGATTGTTTTCCCCATTGCAGCTACAATACACACATCCACATTTCCACTTTTACAGTCAGATTTGAAACCCCCCTCCCCCCCCATATATTTGTTAGATGTTCCCATTCACACAGCATAACACAAAATAGCTTTAAAGAAAAACGTCACTATCAGATTTCTAGAAAAGCCAATTTGTAATCAAACATTACATTTCCAATCCAATCTGAAGCCTCTGTAATTTTCTAAAACCGTTCAAACAATTCAATGCGATATGGCAACCTGGAGGCATTCTGTACAGTGTTGGTGTACATAACACCTGCAGAAATGTCATTTCCTGCTTGTGATTGACTGAATTTCCAATACAAGTCAAAGTTTAACAATCCTCTGCAGTAAAATAGTGAGATACCCCCTAAGGTTTAATGACTTCTATAACGATGCAGACACTGCAGCTTTCCTCATTAGAACGCTGAGAGGGCACCAGGTGGTTATAATGATCCAGGCCCTCCCGTTCAGGAATCTTTTTGGAATGGACACAGTAAAACAAACAGCTATTTCTTCAGAACAGAAACAGGTAGGAATCTGCAACAAACGTTTGTTAACATCTTTGCAATGTACGTTGATCACCCAGAGGGGGTTGTTGTTTTTCTCAACAAAAAAAAAATATTTCTTACCTTTCTTGTTGTTACTTTGGAGCAGGTTTATACATAGCACTGCAAGCTATTCTTTTTTTTTGTGTAAATTCTTTATTTATAAATCAAAATTTTATAGAATCACATGTATAAGCATAATAGGTAAATGAGGACATACAGGGAATTCACAGAAGAGGTACATCAAGATCGGTTTTTCACATCAGATTAATCAGCAATAGACCTGACTGTAACAATGTGAAATAGTAAGCACGATCAAGGTATCTTGAATGAGTCAAACATCTGCAAGCTATTCTTAACAATTTCAAAGTTCAATTGGAGGGACAAAATGAGGGACAAAAGTGCATTAACATACAATGTACCACCTTAAGGTGCCCATATACCTGCCAATTATCGTATGATAATCGCGGGAAATCCCGCGATCGTACGATAATCGGCAGGTGTATGAAAGACGTGCAAGCGTTTCTACTGCACGGTCGCACATCTTTTGTCTCCCGAGCAGGCTCGAAAACTCGCAGAGAATCGTACGATTGTCGGCGGGTTAGTGGCGTGCTCGGGAGACACTTGGAGTCATCGGAAACACGCCCCTCAGCGGGCTTTCGATGATCGCAAGTACGATCTGCCTGTCCAAGATGGGCAGATCGTACGAGCTTTTAATTACTTTACAACCATCGAACCTTGAGATCTTTCCCCTTACATTAGGACAGACAATGTTCAAATCTATCTTACAAGTGATAATGAGCTCTACCAGTACAGTACAGAAAGGGTTCATTATGGTAAATTAACAACCAAGCCCTCTCCTTAAAGCGACACTAAACTCAGAAAATAAATAATAACAATAAGTTCTATTATATAAATGATAAATGACTGTGTACCTTTTTTGTCATTGTTCAGCTCTAAATGCTCCCAAATCCATGTTATTTTTCTCCAGTCACAACTTCCTGCCAGAGGGTCTCTACTTTTCTTCTCCATGGTCCCTATGTGAGCTGAAAAGTAGCCACCCTCTGTGCTGGTTTATGTGAAGGACTACAACATGCTGAGGACTTGTCTTCTCAGCATGTCTTCTCAACTGGAGCAGACAAAATCTGGAGCAGTTGCCCAGGGCAACCAATCAGCTAAGATTTTAAAATGAAAAAGAGATGCTGATTGGTTGCCATGTACAGCTGCTCCAGATTCTGTCTGTTCCAGTTTTGATAGATTCCCTTCTCTGTTTGTAGATTGCCATTACAAGACATTTCTAAAGGTGTCTTTGTTGTCATTTCAAAGATATGGGTAAAGTTTCTCTTTAACTTCCTACACAAAGCTAAACCCTTCAAATGCATACTTTGTCACTACCAAAGCTATTGGGTTATCCTACGGTTGACTCTCAAAGGTCTCTGTCCATGCTCCAGAAAAATGCAGCTCCAAGGTTGCCGGTTCCAAAGCAGTGGGTTCATTAAAAGTCCTGTGCTCCCTCATTATAGCTCTCTCTTCCGGTATTCCTCATCTATGGAATGAAAATTCAGACTTGGTAAGGATCAAACCAGTTAAATGTTGCTTTATTGTACATGAACCCTAGAATATTGTGACAATCTAATACATCTTTTGTTTCTTCTTAATAATTACCCTGCTGTACCATACAACAGTACCCAAGCTAATTACATGACATACAGGTGAATGAAGAAAGAAAAGAGTAATACAATATTAACGGTTTTAATTCTAGATAGTAAAAATACATGGTGGTTTCCTGTTAATCTAATTCATTATCTGCCAATACTCACATATCCCTAGGGTTTATCCTATCAGACAGCAAGTGTTATGAAACTCAAAATGCAATTAATTCTCACAAGAAGCACATTAGGAAGCTGTGTCAGTTTCCATGGCAACCAAGAGACTTAGCACCAGCAACGTTACATTTGGGAAACTAGATTTCAATATATAGCTGTCATTTTATATTTTTTTCTTCAAGGCAGAGACCATCGAAAAATGCTATTTGAGTTTTAAATCAGCATAGTTGCTTTTAGTCACTCACTGGGGACACCAGCGGTAAGATAAAATCACCAAGGTATCTGCTTTATAACAATGGGAAGTGCCATTTTCACAAAGAGCCTAGCTATGGCAATCTACATATTTATCTTAAAATAGGCAAACGCCAAGAAAACAGCTAAATACACAAATGAAATATAATTATGGGAGCTGTGTTACCTGCCAAAGGATTTGTATTTTAGCCCACGCCATATTGAAATTTATACAGTTCTGCTATAGAGCATAACCCTGTCTGGCAGGACAGAATACCTAATTTTTCTCTGCTGCAGTTAAGTAACACTTACAAGTCTTGTTGATCCCCCAACCTGTGCCTGGAAATTGAAAAGAGATTTAGCAGTCTGATGAGCTCATATTTTTGTCTGTCTGCTCTCTCCTTCTATTAGCATGCCCCTTGGGATTGCATGAGCACTATAGCACAACTGACTGGCTCCTTGTGTTGCTTCTCCCTCCTTTAGTCTGAGCTTTACAGGGACTGCAAGAGGCTGGTACCAAGTCAAATTCAGGTACTTAAACTACATCAGACTATGGGCATTAAAGGATTTAGATATTCTTAAGGCTAAGCCCAGGGATAAGCAGATACTTTCTAAATACAAGAAACATGTCTAGTCTTATTGAGTCTTGGTGCGCTTTGTGAATTTCTTCCAGATCTGGGCAGTAATCCAGTGTGAAACTTTGCCTCTGTGCAGATGCTTCCTAAGACCAGTTACTGCTGCTCCGCCTCCTTGTGGTGGGTGACCCGGTCTTATATTCGCCCCCTCCTGTAGTTCTTTACAGGTAGTTTGGAGTGGGTGGAACCTGCTGTGTCCCTCCTATAGCTCTGCCCTGAGCAGAGGCTATGTACAGCACAGTGATCATGTAAGTGCTGCATTTATAAGGAAATAACTTGGTTGAGAAAGGCATTTGGTGCACACAAAGTGGATTTATATTCTTTGTGACTGTTGAAGAATATATTTTAATAGCTTTTGTGCCCGGAATTCAGCTTTAACAAGCAGTAAAATCTTTAAAACAACCTATCACTGATCTCTCTATCCCTACTAACACCCTCCAAATCCCCTCTCCATTTCCCTTAATTGTAATTGGAATTTATGTGTATCCCTATTTGTAAATAAACCCAACACTTATTTAAGATTCAGTTGTTCATCAGTAATTTAAGGCACCCCCAAAGCAGAGCACATTCTACAACAGCTGCATTCATTTGTGTCTTTTTCATGCCCGGAATCCATCTTTAGGGCCTGTGTTAAAAGCCTTCGATAGGCAAATGCGGCGTGCTTTTGAAATCAGTTTGAGATACTTCTACGATCATTCAGAATTCATTGACAGGTGCTGTTGACAATCAGTATACCATCATAATGTGATAGTACATAAGGTTTCCACTTTATTATGGCCAAAAAAATGATCTATTGCATTAACTTTGTATAAGCTACTTCTCTCTTCTACTGCATTTCTGGAAAACCATATTAAATTTAGCCTTTCCTTTATACCAAGTTACAGCTTTTTTATACCAAGTTACAGCTGTTAGCTGTGTTTGTCAACAAACATTTGAGAAAATCTCAGCAAAAAGTATCTGTGCTTTATTGTTTGTATATATGCACCATTACTACTGTCACTGTATAATAATTTGAAAAATACTGCTAAGAGCACGGCTTGCATATTGGATGGTGTTGAGGTAAGGTACCTAATAGTAAACTGGACAATTACTAAGCCTTAAAGTATATTGTTTTTATATAGGAAGGGTCCTTTTCTAGGCATTTATTACTACTATTTATTACTATTTATTACTTACTGCAGAAATGTATCATCCTCTCAGTGTATCTTGGTAACCATTGTCACCAGGACAGATAGTGTTGGGAAATGCAAAATGTTGTGGTTGTCACAGAAGCAAAGGGTGAAGGGTAATCTTCCAGAAAGAGCAACCTGGTGACAACTGTCTAAAGGGGATATGTATGTTGTTATATATATATATTTTTTTTTTTTTTCTTTATATAGAGATATAGATATAGAGATATAGAGATATATCTATATCTCTCTATATATAGAGAGCTATATAGATATATATATATACTGTACATATGTAATGTTTACTTGTACTCTATCCTACACTATACTATTACAAGCAAATCTTTACAGTCAGGTTGTTTTTAATCTATTTAAAGTGACATTAAATCCTCAGATTTTTTAACATAAAACAATAGTGTAATGTGTGCCTTACTGTAATCCATGGTTGTTTCCCTTCTCTTTGCTGCTCTTCCTTTTAAATCTGTATCTCTTCTCATGCTGGGCAGAACTTCTGTTTTGCAGCAGACTGCCTTGTCTCTGGAATGGATACATGGTGTCTGTGTGTACGTTTGCAACCTGAGCCAGCACTACAGGAAGAGGCACTCAGCTGCAAAGGGAAGTTCTCCCCAAGCATGAGAAGACATGAGGATTTAAAAGGAAGAGCAGCAAAGAGAAGGGAAACAACCATGGATTACAGTAAGGCACACATTACAGTATTGGTTTCTGTTAAAAAATCTGAGGGTTTAATGTCACTTTAATGCATCTGTTTACTTACTTGCTTGACTTATATTTGCATAGTGAACATTTTTCACTAAAAAGGATCATACCTCTGAACTGTGGGATTTTGACAGAAGAAACAACGTTATACATAGTTGCAAAGGATGTATTTTCAATCTAACCATTTTGAGTTACAGAAAAGCTTTACACTGTTTAAGGAAACACAGCACAGATGAGACTCATCCTGTTTGAAAGATCAATTCAGTTTTACATCACACCATGATGAATGTGACAGTTACATTTTTGTAGTATATTAATTATACAGTTCTATCCTGCAATTGTGGCAATTCTCTTTTTTTTGTTTCTTTTCTTTAGTAAATAACCCACACTATACATCACACAGTTAATACTGCTGTGAAATGTTCTGCTGTGTGCACAGAATACAAGGAAATGCTTTGTGAATTAACAATGTTCATCATTCTATAGATTCTAAAGTCTCAAGTGCAAGTTTAAGTACAATAACAGTCATTAAATCTAAGTAAGTGGCTGCTTTCTTTGTCTTTCTATGACTTTTACTGGTAAAACTTTTAAAATATCTAAACCGAAAATCAGTTACTGATTGAGTGTTTCTTATGTTGGAATCTGTGGAAAACAGTCAAGAAAAGGGGAATTTCACACTAGTACACTAGGTTAAGGAGGCTAAGTGACACACGCATAGTAAATTAATGCTCAATTTGTGTTGGATGAACATAAGCATGTTAGATAATCTGGGGCTTTCTACAACACTGGTACCCCATTAATAGATTTTCTTCCAAACCCACAACTCTGCTATGCCACCACCATCATGGCCACTAAGCCTCCTGGACTCTATTTAAGTGCTGAGGTGCTCTAAAAATTAAATTCAGCATTATAAAAGACTGAACAACTTACTGGTGCATGTGGAAAAATTATGTTTAGCACCCCTGAACTCCCTAGAGGCTATTAGGGACCCCTAGAGGTCAGGCGGCTGAAATTTTACCTCGGGTAGAATCCTTGACATTCAGTGGAGTTGTGAGCAGATGGGCACCTGGCACTTTAGGGTCAAAATTCTGAGTTTATTTGCCACCTTTACCTTAGGGGGACAGGGATAGGGCACAGGACACCCCTAGGAAAACAAGGTACTCCAGGAAAATCCTACAGTAATCAAAGTTAAAGCTATAGCGGGATCCTATAATTCTTGAGCACCTGGCTATAGAGTAGATGCAGCACAAACTCCCTTGGTAAGCCACCAACTTTCTGTAAGGTCCAAGTCCACCTCTTGCCTATCAGGCACTTACAGCCAAAGTCTCTGCTTGGTAAATCTTCCCAAATTTGAGCTCCACTCCTCCTGGACAAACCCTTCAAGCAAGGCTGTGGCAGCCTTGGCCCCATACTAAGGCTTTAGTTCAACAGTATATGTTTGCCCTCCCCAGACAGTAGGCCTAGGTCAGAGAACAAGACTTTTAGCACACACCCAACTAAGACAGTAGGCCTAGGAGAAGAGAGCTTCCAGCAGGTTCTCCCAAATATTTATACCTTTTCCCAGCCTGCTTCACTGGCAATACGCCTCCTAGTGGTTGCCAGAGAGAAATAAATATTCATAAATAACATTATAGTATCTTTGCTCTGTGTTTAGGGACACACAACAGCAGTAGGTAGAAGCAAAGAATGACACCGAGCTTAGGGTAAACCATGTAGAAAGCCATACTATCAATGTTGCTTAGGCTGATTTCCAGCAAAGTTAAATTTAAAGAGATTCCCCGGCTAGGGTAGGGTGGCTACCTGTGAATTGAACTTTGAAATACAATTGCAGAACTGTCACGGAAACATGCCATAGTTTTGCTAAAAAAGGGAAAAACACTTGCCAAAATTAAAGAAATTGGGAGAGGCAGTACTACAAGCCATTACATTTGCTACTGTCAAAGGGCTGTACTAACTGTGCAAACCTTTTGTTGTAAAAGTCCACTTGTTTATGACTGTGGTATATTTCGATAAAACTGGGAAACTGGCAACAATGTCAACGTCCCCTAAAAGATGTGAACATTTCCTTTGATAAATAGAAATATGAAATACTGTTTTATAAAAAGGGCCAAAAAAGGTCATGATAAAAAAAGCTCATCAAAAAGTTGGCTTACATATTTGCCTCTTGTATTGATCACCTATAACCGGCTAAGAAGATGCTCACCACAGTGTGACATAGTTACACAAACTGTATTCATCATCAGTAATGAGAAAGCCCTGTGTTTTTTACTCTAAGGACATGTCTGTACTTCGGCCTTTTTTAACCCCTCATTATACCTTATCTGCACATCGTTCTTCACAGCATAATGTCCATCTTATTTTGCTCAAATGAGCTGTGATCTCATTAGCATGTCAGTTGTACACTTTGAAGAGTTATAACCCCAGGAAAGAAGATAAATGTTTGGAAAAGCTTCAAAGCACATTAGTGTCAGATGAGATGTAATTTATTTTATGATAATTGTTTCTCATGATGACTATAGTCTTAATGAGTAATGATGAACACATTTGTGTCATCGGTACTGTGCCAGGGCAGCAGTGTACACAGGGAGTAAAATGCATTAGGCTGAACGATCTTTAAACTAACATGCCAGCTTTTATACAGCTTAGCAAATGTCAGTATGACTCAGGGAGCCAGAAGTAACATTCTTCAAGGATACTTCTGAGGGAGAGACATCAATTTCAAACAGTTCATCTGTGGAGCTCAGCAATCAGCATCCATTTTACTTAAATGAATATCTGAATTCATATTATAATACTTATAAGCAATAAAAATGATTTAAAAGCTTACTCCACCAATAGCTAAATAAGATTAGGTTTGATTGCACAAGGGTAAAGCTGAACTCTATGCAAACAGATAAAGTACATATATGAGAGCTTTACAATAAGAGAAGAGCCTTTTGGATGGAGCGAAGAACACTGCTGTTGGAGAACATCTGGGTGACTTTCCCTTGCTAAACCCAAGGAGGAGCGGTGCTTTACTTATATGCTTTCACATATATGAGAGCTGTTTTATCCGCCACTGTATTATGTAATAGATTTGAGGAACTACCTTTAATGAACATGTGTGAGTCAATACATGACCTATGATATGAAGTATAATAATGAGGTGTAAGACATTATGGGGCTTTATAGCTGGACAAATGCAGTTTGCACAGCACTACCACCACTGGATGAAGTATGCCAAGGGGCATAGGAAACTTCTACCATCTAGTGGCAGTAATGATTTATAAATCAGCCTCTATGTGTAACAGAGAAGTATAAGGCAGTTAGTATGTATGTATTGCATGTAATACAGAGGCATGTGGCACTGCATATAACAGAGACATCATGACAAATTGCATGCAACAGATACATAAAAGTATAACAGAGAAGTATGAGCTAATGGGTAGAAATGAGAGACTTGAAGCGTTTCTTTGATAAAGAGGGGTGGGGCACTACATGTAAATCAAAAAAAGTATGCGGTGCTGCATGTAATATAGAGACATGAATACTCTGTAAGCTACTAGTTACACAATGACAGGGGGAAAGGAAGGCCAGAGCGAGCAAATCATACAAGTGCTACATAGCTAATCACAAACCCTAATAGAGAGAAAAATAAGTGGAAGTGTTCAATTTGTTGTTGGATAGGAAGTGATATAACTCCACACAGAATGTGAAATTCTGTAAGAGAGATAGACAGGACAATAAAGTGGCATTACTTCTTTCCCCATAAACTAGAGTTGGATTAATTTATGTAGGGTGAGGGGGATAGGATTGGGTGGTACATGCTGGAGCAGATCTCATAGGTTGTATGGGTACTGGAGAAGGAACTGTATTTCTCGGGAGTACAGATCTTATTTATAAAGAGGATACTTGTTAATGAAAGTGAGTTCTGTAAACTAGACAACAGATCTTACTTTTTTTTTTAAACTTACTTTTATTAGATATTTGACATGGATACAAAGGTATAAATTGACATGTAAATAAACATTAGGAAGGGAAAGCTCGATGAGGGCAAACAATAAAATAGTACAAAATAGCTATCACTAAAACAGCTAGCGTGGAAATAAAAAAACAAACAAAACTGTCACATTGATAAAACACCGATACCAGTATTCATAACTAAGAGAGATCCTCAAACAGATAGAACCATGGTGGAACGCAACTCCTATGAGAGGCAATGAGCATATAAGAAATAAAGACAGATAAAAGAGAGAAGAAAAAAGATTCAAAGACAAAGGTAAAGTTCGTACCTCATGATCACAGGAAGGGTAAAGTTTCAAGCAGTGAACTAACGTTAAACCACTTGGAGCGCCATTGGAGCCATCCAGTAGTTGCCAAGGGGACCACACCCGTTCGAATTTAGAAACACTGTTATGCAGTCGAGCTGTAAGATATTCCAGGTTATGGATGTCCTGAATCCTCTGCAGCAAATCCAGGTGAGACGGGGGTAAGTTGCCGCTATTTCAACTCTATGAGGCATCTAGCTGCAGTGAGGACAGATCTTACTTTTGACATTAATACCAAGGAGTGAGTTTTATGTGCTGGAGTGCAGAGGTGGCATAGATACTGCAGAGCGTGTGTTGAAGTGTAGATCTCAATAGTGATGTGAATATTGTGAAATAGGCTATGTGTGCTTAAGCACAAATCTCACCAGTGTACTGTATGGCACACACAATGCTTCACACTTTGCTGTAATGCATTTTCTCATACCTCTTTGCTAAGTAGTGCCATACAATTGTTTTATGTGCAGCGCTTAACACTTCTGTACGTATTACATACACCCAGTGCCTCATCCCTCTCCATTGACACATAGTACCTCATGCTTCTGTATCATACGCAGTTGTTCACATTTCTGATTGCACACTCTACTATGATTAGGGTAAATGGCACTATCATAAAAAAATCGTGTAACAAAATTGATGTGATAAAATTGATGTAGCAAAATTACTTGAAAAAAGAGATGGTCAGCCACATTACAATCTGATTGTACAGTTTCTGTTCCAGCTTCTTAAGATTTTAAAAACATATACTTTGCAATGTCAGGACCTTTGTAAAAATGTTAGACAGTTTATATCCAAACAGGTAGCCCCCCTCTATATACAGTAGTTGTTGGTAAATCAAAAGGATATTGTCAAATCATGCTGAAATGTGTAGCCAGTTTAAAATCTGCATTTGTTTATCAAAATATGTTCTTATGCAATCAGTGGCTCATACAAATTCATCTATTTTATGTATTTTTGTATATGCTCCATTGCTCTGTCCTGCTGTATTGTTTCTCCTCTCTTCATCTTTAGTGATAAGTGAAAGTTCAGGAAGGATTATACTCGTATCACACCATTTAGAATTACTTGTTCATGTAGTAGGCACACATTAGCTTGTTACATTTAAGAACACGCATTTAAACTGTAACAAACAACTGCTCATGTTTCAGATGATCCAGCGTGCACTGGTATTTCATGTTCTAATGCTGCACTGACTCAGCGTCCCCAGAAATAGCTATGTAACATGTTACAAGTAAGGTGAAGTTTGACGTAAGTTATATTTAATGTCAGCACCTGATTCCTGCATACTGGAAATGTTTTTCTCTCTTTCTTAAAATTACCAACATATGATTAGGCTTCTTTTTTTAAATGTCAGCCAATGCTGTAAACTTTCATGTACTGGCTGTGTAAACCTATTTTTATAACTTGAATCATATGTTTTTGACAGTCTATGTGGAAATTTTTCCTGGGACACAGTTTTCTATAAGGCTTCCCTCAAATTCTGCGTGCATGCAAACACAATATGATGTGCAGAGCACACCACTGTGCATTGCCATTGAATGGCCCCCCAATGTACATACAGAAGAGGGTCTAAAGCAACATAACTATTCTTCAGCAGAGGACAGTGCACAGATGTGAGTGTATGTTGCAGTGTGCTGTGTTGCCCCGAGACAAATGTGCTCTATTCACACCGTGCATGCATAACTCTGCGTGTTACCATGACGAAATGGGTAGAAATTATGTGAAAGGGTTCTAAAAGGCTTTGCTCTGCAATTGTTTTTGATATTTAACACACACTTTTATTAAACTTGCATTGACCCTGATTTACTAAAAGAGTTGAGTACGTGCACTTTCAAAATTATTTTTCACTTTGCAAAACATAATTTCTCTTATCTTAGTGAATTAGTTGAAACACTGCAATAGTTCACATAGGAAAGAATACCCAATCACGTTCAAGGAAAAAAAAAAAAGAGCTCTTACTCCATATGAACCTCTATGTGTTGGCTCCAGACCCACCTTTACGTCCTTTCTCTTCGTTGTATAGCCTTTTGATATCATTTTTTTTGAGCAGGACACTCCACAATTTATGAATTTGCGCCTCTGACATGGCCTGCTTCTTCTTTGAGGCGCATCTTTCAAAATCTTTCCGTTTGACTCATACACTCTCTATCTCTAGCACTGTGCAAGAATGTAACTTCAAGATTTTGTCCCAATGGTACTACTGCCCTAAATGCCTCCATGTCATCTACCCTTCGGTATCCGACTTATGCTGGAGATACCTCTTCGTTAGGGGTTCAATGCTCCACATCTGGTGGTCCTGCCCTGGTGTTCAAACACTCTGGACCGATGTCTTTTTCGAATACCTCAAGGTGACTGGTATACTTGAGGATAGCTCACCTCAGATTGCTCTCCTCTCTATGTTACTGGGCTCTATTAAATCAGATAAAAGGGGCTCCTACATTTTTTTCTGATGGCTGCCAGGGCGATCATACCGAGATTGTGGAAGTCTCGGACTAGGCCCTCTATTACCGACTGGCTTGCAGAAATGTACTCTCTTTGTAGAATGGAGGAACTTGCTTTGCTTTATGATAGATATGCCCAGTTTTACGGGGTATGGAGTCCCTGGCTACATTTTTGTACTACTAAAGGATTACATAGCCCATCCCCTGTGTGACTGGGTTTTCCACAACTGGAACCAGGCCCTGTTTCGGACGTTACGCTCTATTGCGGTAAATCCTGTGCTATCATTTTTTATTTATATTTTATTTGGCTGCTCGTGTGGAACCTGGTGATAAACCCTACCTTTCTCTTTTTTTCCCCCGCTTCTCTTCCCTCGTCCTACTTATTCTATCTTGTCTCTCCCTTTTCCTTCTTTTTTCATATATACTTTCCTTTTCTTTTTCTTGGAGTATTGGCGCTTTCTGGCACCTGAAAGTTTGCTGCATGCCATTATCACTGGCCTGGCGGCTGGGTCGCGCACAGTTGAATGTCATGTTTTAGAGAGATTGGTGCACTCCGTAGCAGCATGCATGTTCTTTCTTTACTGCCATGTGCATTAATTTAGTGGTGCATTTGTTTTCATGTGCATAGGTTTACTGGTGCCTTTACTCCCCTTTTGTGATATGTACTTTTGATGTATAAGCTTCAATAAATACTATATTAAGTAAAAAAAAAAAAGGAATTTTTGCTTTTGTAATTGGATGATCAAAGTCAGCAAAACTTCACCTCACCAAGTTAGCTAAGTGAAAATTCAATGGTCAAAAAGAAAAATGTACCTGAATGATATGAAGTTGTGCTGACACCATAGCATGGGATTTAATACACCAGTTTTATAAAGCACCACTGAAAAACTGAAACTGAACAGGTTATATTTAGGTGGGCTTATCTGAACCAAAAGCCCCCCCACTAAACTAATGCAAAGAACAACAGAACCTATTTAAAACATACATTACTTGTCTGTCATCAATTCCATTACTGATGGGAAAAAACAAGCATTTTATTCCTCACTTAAGGATGGTGAGTAGAGCCCTGCAACTCATTCCTTCATGCCCTGACAACAATGGGGCGTCCAGAAACACAGGCCTTTTATTTAATATTGGTACTATTTACTGTATATAGCGCCAACAATTTACTTAGCACTTTACATAGTGCACATTCACATCAGTCCCTGCCCTCAAGGAGCTTGCAGTCTAAGGTCCCTATCTCACATACATACGTACAGGGCCAATTAAGACAGGAGACAATTACCCTTCCAGCATGTCGTTGGAGTGTGGGAGGGAACCGGAGTACCTGGAGGAAACTCACGCAAGCACAGGGATAACATGCAAACTCCCTGCAAATAGTGTCCTGACCAGTATTTGAACTGGAGACTGGCAGTGCTGCGAGGCAGAAGTACCTTTGAGCCTAAAATCCCTTATTTTCTATTTTCAAAGGAAGCAATGGCATGACAATGTTTGAAGAAGGCTCTACTGTGCTTTGCACTAATTTAACGGATGGATTTATTTTATTATTCAGAACACCTCACCATAATCCATTTGGTTACACATTGTAGTACAGGTATCTCTGTTACTGTGTTTATTCTATAAACACGAGACCAGAGCAATCAGGAAGAGGAAGGAGGATATGATCGAAGGGGTGAGCAACTACTACAATAACCTCTACTCCCCATTAGAAACGGACAGTGGCGTCACAAGGGGGGTGCGGCCCGCACCTGGGTGACACCATTGGAGGGGTGACACCAAAATGACTCAGTCATTTTGGTGTCACCCCCCTCTGAAAAGTCGGGCGCTCGGTCATGGACCGAACGCCCGACAGTATCAGGAGAGAGGAGGGGACCCGGCGGCATACCTTATCCCGCCGGGTTCCTGTCCCCTCCTCTCTCTGCCGGCATCCATCACCAAGATGACCGCCGGCAGGTATCAAAATACTGCCGCACGTGCGCGATGACATCATCACGCACGCGTGTGGTGACGTCATGCGCAGTGACGTCTTGCCGGGGTGACACTCGGTTATCGCTCCGGGTGTCACCCAGCCTCGGGACGCCCCTGGAAACGGACATGATTCCGCCTGACAGGTACTTGTCAGGCATTCCTAACACTTGATGTGCAGGGGGAAGATTAGTCCACTGGAGACCTGGTTTGCTGGGCTCTGTGTGAGAGCTGTCCAATATGCTGCCAACACCAGGCAGCTCTTACAGTTTAGGCACACACACCTAGGCTGGTTTTCGTTGCATAGAGGCATTGTGATGTATTTTTACAACGCATGGCAGTGTTTACTTTTTCACCTTTTTTGAACTTAAAATAAAATAAAATGACTCTTCATTCAACTCTATACACAGCACTGCAGTGCTTTGACACACATTTTTGTACATTGTGCTTTGTCAAAATGCAGATATGCTGCATTTGTATGCAACCCACATGTATGATGTGAACCAGGCACATACAGTATAGAACAATAGCTTGCTATGTGCCCTTGTGTTGAGCATGTCTTGATCAATACAGCTCAATACACCTGGTATGAATAAGCCATGACCCCCCCCCCCCCATGTCCTCTACCCAGTCATTCAACTACTACTGTATAGATCTCAAAAAGGATAACTATGGTCTGCCCATCAGGGTATCAATTTCCAGAGAATATTCCTTAAACAAGCAGAATTTTTACTACTTGTCTTTTGGGACCTATACAGTTGCATATACACTACTGGAACTATCCAGAAATACCCAGTCAAGCATTGAGGGTGACCTATATTCTCTGCATTCTCTAATACAAGGATGTCCCATAAATATGAGTTTAGCAACCTGGCACATGTGAGGGCCAGCATCCCTTTCTTTTTTTTGCATATATTATCCATTTTTGAAGCTCTCCGTTATTCTACAGTCATTCAGCTGTCAGGCCTTAGTTTTGCAGTAGAGATTTGGTATTTGACAGATGGAAGGTGGGAGAGGGTTTAGAGATAGGAGGGCTTAATTTCAGTCTCTTAATTTACCTAATGGTGGCAGATTGTTTTAAAAAAAAAACTATTTTAGTGTTGTTGGAGAGTTTCTTATACTTCTTGTAGCAGACCACACATGGAAAGAGAAGAAAACTCTCTTATGGGGTCTCTAAGAGCAATACCTAAAAGAGGTTATACCCATTTCCATTACAATAAATTTACTTTGGGGTACCCATGTTTAGACCTTAGGTTGTCATAAAATGAAACTCAGCTATTAATACTTTGGAAAGATGTTGATGTGCATTCTGTTCCCAAGTACAGTATTCCCTACCTGTAGCTAGCTGAGATACCCAGTGGCAAAATAATGCAATAATACAAAAGTACAAAAACATTGTATATGACAAAACATAGAAACTATTCTTAGACTACAGAAAAAGTATACAACAGTATTAAACATTGTTGTCATTTAATAATAAAATTGACCTTGGAAAAAAGCACAGCTCCAGCATTAGGAGTGACACTACTGACACCAAGTGGTTACATAAAATATATAAACTGATGCCGTGGAGGCTTATTGGCTGCAAAGCCTTTTGGTCTGATGTGCAACTACGATAAGATTTAAAAGAAAACAAACATACAATATATGTATTAAAATGAAAACACAGCTCAAGTGCAAACTTTTTTTCTTTTATTCTGGATGAAATGTTGAAGGGATAGAACAGAGGCAGGCAACCTCAGCACTCTAGCTGTGGTGAAACTACAAATCTCATTAACTGTTTGTTAATAGATGTGAATAGCAGGTACCAAGAGGTGCCTCCACATACCTGCAGCAGCTATCAGCGCTCTCCCGGCACTTGCACAGTGCTCTTCACCAGCTGTGGTGAAACTACAAATCCCATGAGCTGCTAATAGATGTGAATAGCAGGTACCAAGAGGTGCCTCCACATACCTGCAGCAGCTATCAACGCTCACCCAGCACTCTTTACCAGCTATGGTGAAACTATAAATCTCATGAAATATTGCAGGGGCCTGACTCCCTGAGGCGGAAGCACAATGGGAGTGGTAGATTCACCACTGGTGGAATGCCAAAGTTGCCTATTTCTGGGATAGAACTTCTGGGGTTTTTTCTCCAGAGATTTCTTAAACTTGTACAAGTGACACCAGTGACTGAAGCAACAGCAAAGTTCACAAATGGGGATTCAGACTGCAATAAAAATCTGACAAATATTCTACCCCTTTCACGCTACAAAAAGTTGTTATTGTTGTTTGACCAGACTGTCAAAAATTCCCTAACACATTTAACCTTTCATACATAGAGAAGGCTGTGCAAGTGTCTCCTATGAGACTGTGCTTGGGCCTGACCATGCCAAATTTTGGGAGTGTCACATGTTCTCCTTTGGCCAAATGTATCAGATATTTTTCAGGTACTGCTGACAGCTCAAGGCAGTCAGGAAGGTAAGTATAGGCTGCCCATGGTGGCTTCTAGGCACTGAACCTATTATTTTACCTAACTTGGGTAAATTACAGGTTCTCTTTAAAATGCTCCCTAATTTACTTAAAAACAAAGGCTCCTTCTATAAAATAATTATTGAAGAATTATTTTATTGTTGATTATTTGTTTAGGCTTTTGGAATAACGTATTCAGAACTTAAAAAAACAAATAAACCTTTTAATGCTTATATACTAACTAGGCTTTTTAAACTCGCCCTTTTCCTTATTTTGAGGTTTTTCTCTTTATTGCTAGAAAACCTGTAAAGACACTACTTAAGAATGTGCTTTTTTAATCTTTCCAATCTGTACCATGTCCATATCTTGTTGCGTCTTGTAGTCTCTCATAGCAATGTCAGTAATGTGATAGGTAAAAAGACATGTTCTCAGTTTGTGCTGATTGTGATTTTTCCTTATAACTGGTTGGTTCCCATATTTTTTTACAAATGTTTGCTATGTGTATTTTCTAGTAAAAAGGCTGGATTAACTCTGTTCCATGCATGTCGTAGTGGGCAAGTGCATCGGCCCATATCATTTCCCTTTTCTTTTCATTCTAATGCATAGATGTGAACCAGCCGCTTAGGAAAACAATGGGATTTGTACTTGATATTTCATGCAGAAAAATGCATGTTATTGCATGAAAAGGGAGGTGTAAAAAGTCTTTGAATAAATAAAAGTAATGAACATATCTCCTTCTTACAATCATATTGTCATGTAAACAGTACAGTATAAAAGAATGATGCAATGACAATAGTGTTTCAGTTATTTCAACAGCTGTTTATTACTAATCCATTGTTATAGAAACAAACGCTGATTAAAAGGTCATTTCCTATGGCATTTCCCCACAAACTATCACAAATAAATGTAGCAATCTAAACAAATACAGACAATTTCACCAACGCCTTGTCTGCTGCTTTCCCAATCTAGCCACTGGCCGGCGCTAAGTAACTTTGAAATCTGTCAAAAATTTATTATTATAAAGCTAACTAATGCTATTATCTCTATCTATCTATCTATCTATCTATCTATCTATCTATCTATCTATCTATCTATCTATCTATCTATCTCTCTATCTATCTACTTTAACTTTCTGTGTGATGTACCAAGGACATTAGTACTCAGCAGTTGGGGACGGGGAGTAGTATTGGGTGGCGAAAGTGGAGAAGGACAAATGTCTGACCCTGCAATTCAATCCAGCCATTTGTGGCGGTTTAAACAGTTATACCAACTGCCCTCTTGCTGTATCTTTCCTGTCTCTTATCAGACTGGCCTAAGTACTGTCCCTGGCCATAGATGCAGCTCCTCTTTGTGCCTGCACTAGCATGCACCTGGTTTACGCTCACATTTCTTTCTTGCTGACCTGCATGTCATGTAATCAACAAAACGTGCAAAGTAATTTCCCAGGCAACATTTCCTTTTCATTTAGGAGTTGTGAAGCTAATAAGCCAAATTTCTTTATTTTGTTCTGCAGCCAACTGTATTTTAAGTGACTTTTTAAAATGTCCAAATCAAAGGTGTCCCTCCTTCTCTCTTCATGAGCTCTGCTGCCTCAAAAGCCTTCAGCATCCGATAATTCCAGAAGTGTCAGATGTCTGGTGCCCCTCTACATGCTGTAAATTCTTTACTCTAACCTTTAGTCACTACAGTACTCAGAAATTTGCTAAATTATCATTGTAACCTAGTTCGGATATTGGATTTCAATTCTGCTTTCTAGCTTTTAGATTAGAATGGTGGATTGGTGGTAGAACGCTTTTATTGTAAGTAAATGGGTGACCAGGGTTTAATTCCAAGATAATACAGAATTAAGTTTTACCAATAATTTTTTTGTAAAATAGTGTGTATATGGGGATATTAGCACATATGGTGAGTGCCTAAGGATGCAGTCCACTCTTCTGTTTAAGGGCTTGGTAGCCCACTTTTATTCAAATAAAAATTAATACATCCACCTTGGATACCCAGGCAGGGGTTGTTCAGCATAACCTCCATGTAATACTTGCAACATAACACAAGTTTAGCCTCCTGGCTTCCACTTTAAACATTAGCACTTCTGATCCACTGGTCCTCTTGGAAATGCTGTTCCACACTTCTACTGGCGGGCCTCAGGCTCATGGCTCTCTTAGCCTCACCAGTTCTCTCCCAGCCTCCTTGGCTGTCTTCGTGTGCCTCCAGCACACACACCAACTGATCCACTTTGAACTCTGGGGGAGTCCTCCTGACTCCTGAACACTGTCGGTTCCTATCCCAGTAGAAGGTCACCTGACTCCTCTCTGACTTCTGGGGATTTTAAACAAATCTGGGATATTTAGGGTTAAATGTTGGCGGAAAAATGGATAAAGCTTTTTGAAATCCCTATGGTTAGCCAATGTTTCTAGTAATGCAAGGGTTAATGGAGATATTTTAGTGAGCTGACGGTACTGAGGGTTGACCACGCCTGACGTCAATAGACTGAAGCGTGTAGGACCGAGTCAACACACCTTGAGGTCATCACTGATGGAGGGGGTGAGGTTTTAGAGAACAAGCTGGTATTATCAGGGATAAGTTTGAACAGAAAGGCTATAATAAGGCCTCAAGATAATTTATAGGGAGATAGCAGACACAGAGAGAGTGTAACTCTTTAAGAAAAAGATAACAAAATATTAAGGCTTTTTATTATGAATATGCCTTTATATTTTGTTTGTATAATATAAGAAGGTCAAGAAAATCATTAGGAAATATTGGCTTATCCCTCTGAAAGACAAAAGACAAGAACCCCTTTTGTGCAGGAATCCAGAAGGGGTTGATTTACTTAAGGCATATAGGCTGTTCGCTTTGCAAGGGAAGTTTCCCTTAGTTTAGTGGATATGGTGAAACTTCACTTTGTAAAGAATACTCAATCATGTGCAAGGAAAATAAAATAAAAAAACAGCATTTTTTCTTGAACATGATTGGGTGATGGAAGTCAGCAGAGCTTCCCCTCATTCACTAAACTAGGGGCAAACTTCCCCTGCATATTGCAAATTCCCTTGCAAAGTGAACAGCCTATTTGCCTTTAATAAATCAATCTCATATATACAGCAAGGTCCCTCCTCTCAGAATGAGGCTAGTTCATACCTTTAATCCACCAGAAAGAAAACCAACTTTCTTTGAAGGTAATGTTTTTTTAACTTGTAGAATATGGAAAAAATCCAAGAAAGAGGGATCATTTTTTATGTCATAAACCAGAGGACGGATACAAACTGATCAATTCACTTCTTGTAACACTATACATGTGACCTATGTGCTGAATTGTCCTTGTGGCCTTCAATACGTAGGTCACACCACGTGGAAGTTATCAGTTGGATTGGGGAGCATATTAATAACATACAGAAAGGTTTTAATAAACACAGTGGGGTTGAATTACTAAAGGCAAATAGGATGTTTTTTTTGGAAGGGAATTTTGACTCTTTGACGTTTTTCTTAGCTTGGCGAATGTGGTGAACATTCACTTTCCAAAGAATACCCAATCATGTGGAAAGTTTAAAAAAACAGTATTTTTGTTTGCACATCATTGGGTGATAGAAGTCATCAGAGTTTCACCTCATGCGTTAAACTAAGCGGAAATTTCTCCTGCCGAGTGTAAATTCCTTTTCAAAGTGAACGGCCTTTGAGTAAATCAACACCTGTGTCTCCAACATTTTAAGGAACGGATCCCACTGTTTTGAGATTTGATGGAATTGACTGGATTTTTAAATATTATTATTACATTTTTACTGGGAACCTTACATCCAAATGATCTTACAATAGAAATTGATTTTCATTTCTCATTATTGATTTTAGGCAGTGGTCTATGTGTTTTAGTCCATTCCTGACATTGGATTAATTTTTTTTTTTCCATGCTTTGGTTGTTGTAATGATAATTCAGTGGTAGATGTTTTGCTTACCACATGGCAGGCTTGGGTTCAATTCCTGCCTATGGTATGTTATTTTATATAATATGTGTATTGCTGTTATTGTAATTCCTATGTTTAGCCAATGCTTCTGGTAATGCAAGGGTTAATAGGGGTATTTCAAACAGCTGACAGTACTGTGTGTTGACTACTCCTGATGAAGTCAATGACAGGAAACCTGTAGGATGGAGTCAATGCACGGAGAGGGGTGGGCACACATATTCTACCGAAGGTTGGAGCAAGTGGTGCACTCCTTCTTGATAATATTAGGCGTTCTATCCTTAGTCCTGGCCGATGCAATGCACTATTTTACACTTTTATTCATCTGCAATAAACCGTGTAACACTATGATCCCCCCTCTTTCTGCACTGTATTCTGCATCTATTTATTGAGGGAACATATACCAAAGCCTATAGAGGAAGGAGACCAGTACTGGGTTTAATAGCAATTTAATATCCATCAAGTTAGTCGGTTTACATTCGGGCTATATCTGTGGTGTTGGAACAGATATTTGTCTGAAGAATAGAACTCCTGCTTTGATTCATTATGCCCCACACTGATTTACGCTGTTAAAGATCTGTCTTTGGATATGTATTTTATTGCTGTACTCCTGGGAGTGAAAATTCTGGAGATTGAAGTGCACTTTGGAAGGATTTTTGGCAGAAGATGCACAATATAAGGATTGGACTTGCACATGATATACAGTATCTCACAGAAGTGAGTAAACCCCTCACATTTTTGTAAATATTTTATATAATTTCATGTGACGACACAGAAGAAATGACAAAAGAAATGTTGATGATCAGGGCCGGATTTGCTCTCCCTGCCGCCCCAAGGCCAGGTTGCGCAATTTTTCAGAATTATTTTCTTATTATTTTTTAATATTCTTCTTCTTATTTTTTACTTTTTAATCACTTTTTTTATTTTTTTAAAACTCTGCTACATGTCGCCCCGAGGCCGGGCCTCGGTGGCCTTGTGGGGAATCCGGGCCTGTTGATGATGGAGAGCCAAACATGCATTCTAAGATGAAAAAGAGAAACATCCTGAACTAATGTGGGAACATTTTGCACATGCAGATGATGCTCCAGACCTTTGGCACATTTGAGCACGTTTTTACTTTTTCTTTAAAGTAAACCTCTCAAAACTATAATTGTAGTAAACAAGCTGCAGTGCTACAATCTAGCAGTGCCAAAATGTACATTCAGACAGCTTCTGGAGTGCCCTGAAATCTTAGGAACTCTCATATACCAATTTTAGAACTTCTTGGTAGAGTTGAGAGAGCTTGCCTCCCCCCATTCCACCTCACCTTACTATTGACCTATCACCACCATGATGAGTGGCATTATTGGCCAATAGGCAGATGTCGGAGGTTGAATGTGAGAGACCAGGTCTCAATACTACAAAGAGAGCGTTAAAATGTATTTGCATATTAGAGCACTCTGGAGTGCAAGGTCACCAGGGCACTCCAGAAGACATCTCAAGGTATGCATAAGCACCATTAACACACTTGTGCTACACCCCCTTTAGTAACATGCTATAACTATAAGAATATCTTTAGGTAAATGTTGAATATAAAAGCGTGATTACCAGTACTTGCACCACGTGTGGCAGATACAAAGGTGTCTATTTGTCCAACTGTGTTATTTAGCTATTTGGCAGGAGTTGCTGTTAACACCTACACTGCATGATCATTGCAGAACATCTAAATGAGGTTAATGACACACAGACTCTTCAAGAGGAGCTAAAAACCAGTATCTGTATCTATGTGGTTGAAATAGGTGTCAATACACCTTAATGCTCTTTTAACCAGTGGGCACCCCTAGTGAAAATGTTCTATTCAGGCCATCTCAACTGTGCCATGCAGTTCTGAGAGATACTATAGCCAGACAGGTTTCCATTACAGTTAAACAATTACATATGTGAATTTCAGGTGCAATTGGCAGCTTCTCATGTGTGTATGTGTTAGGAAGATACACCTCCTCTGTTGCATTGGACATTTTGTCTTTCTGTTGAGGTAGAATTTATTGCCTAGAGAAGAATCAGACAGAGCGTGGGTCCCCAGATGATTTGTGGTGGGACTGGCTGTGAAGAACTTTTAGGTGTGAGCGGATTCTTTTGAGATGAGACATACAACTGAGTTTACTCAGAGTAAATATGGGACTTGTGGAACTCTTCAAGCTAGTATATTATTGTCCTTTATAGGACTTCAAATACCAGTGATAAGCCATACTAAAGCTGAACAATGAGCTCATCATCACTTTTTTCATTAATGCCTACAAGGTCATAAAACTGTAGCGTCATGTTCCAGCTACCTGCTACCCATATTAAATATCCATTTCAAGTATAGGAAAGTTCATTCAGCAAGCTTAAAGTGAACCTGTGCTGGATCATGCACACAAAAGTATTTGCACATCCTAAATGAGCTGGAAAAGCACCTTGCTTGATGGAGAAAGATCTGGGTGTTCTGGTAGTCCATAGACTGAATAATAGCATGCAATGCCAAGCAGCAGTTTCTAAAGCAAGCAAAATAATTTATTGTATTAAGAGGGGTATAGACTCCAAAGACATAATCCTGCCCCTGTACAAAGCATTAGTAAGACCTCATCTGGAATATGCAGTTCAGTTTTGGGCACCAGTTCACAAACAGGATGTTGTGGAACTGGAGAAAGTGCAGCGAAGGGCAACCAAACTCATAAGAGGCATGAAGGAGCTCAGCTATGAGGAAAGATTAGCTGACCTGAATTTGTTCTCTCTGGAGAAGAGGCGATTAAGGGGGGACATGCTCACCATGTATAAATACATAAATGGTCCATATAAAGAACTTGGTGCCAAATTATTAACGTTAAGGTCACTGCAAAGGACAGGGGGGCACTCTTTGCATCTGGAGGAAAAGAGGTTTAACCTTTGCATACGGAAAGGATTCTTCACAGTTAGAGCTGTGAAAATGTGGAATAGACTCCCCCAGGAGCTAGTTCTAGCTAGCTTGGTTAATTGTTTTAAAAAACATCTGGATGTATTCCTAAATGCACAGAATATTATTGGATATTGAGTTCTTAGAGGTAAATTAAGCATCAGAGATTGTTGATCCAGGGAATATCCGATTGCCTTATGGGATCAGGAAGGAATTGTATCCCCTGTTGAAGTAAATTGAACCATGCTTTATAGGGGTTTTTTTGCCTTCCTCTGGATCAACATTGGGTAATTGTGGGCATAGTGTTCTGTTTAGGCTTTTCTTCTCCTTTTTTTATCTCTATAGGTTGGACTCGATGGACTTGTGTCTTTTTTCAACCTGACTAACTTGTAACTATGTAACTTGCATGTAGTGTATTTCTACATTTGCAATCAAATTTGAGACTATCCCCCTATGTTTATGTGTTCCTGTTTACACATCAAGAAACATCAAGTTGGATTTGTAGCTCACCATCTTAAAGACAGTCCATTTTCGGTGACCTCTGACATTATTCCTTCTCCTCCCAGTGATTCATTCTTTTTCCCTGCAGGGGCAGCACACTCAATACAACACATAATCACCATGTATCACTAGCAGACTCTCACTTCCACACTCCAATGCACTTGTACTAGACCTCAGTTAGGGGTCTTTCACATCAATTCCTTTGTGGCCAGGAATTCACTGCACATTTCTGCCAATCCCATACATCTATAAGTGGGAAGTATGTCTAATTTACACATGCTGATTAGCTTAATTGTTTTTTCATTTCTTATCTCTACAGGACTCCAACAGCAAAGCCTCTAAGTGTGGGTTCCTGACTCCCTCCAACCTTCTTTGTCACACTTGTGGTGATTCACGTTCTCAAATGGAGTTTTAGTTGTAGTTTAGGTGTTATGTTAAACGTAGCTTCTAAAAAAAAAAGACACACAGACACAGTATAATAAAAACATGTATTGTTAAAATGATTTTAACTTTTTTGTTATATTATTTAAATAATTATACATCAACATTTTCAAACACACAAAGCTCCACTCTGACCTGTCTAGGGCAGCCAAATCTTTAAATGCCAACTCCACCAGAAAGTATTTATCACTTTCGGGTGGGCACTGGTAGGTTAATCTGCACTCAACCACTTATATCTCTTAGACTCCAGTTACAAACGTTCCCTACTGTAGCTTGTGTGCACCCCCCTCCAAAAGACCATAGTGAAAGTGTCACTCTAGCTAGATTTCCAAATTATTTAATTTTTTTCTTAATGGAAAACCCACCAGGGGAGCCTGACTCATTAATTGGCTTTGTAACTGCTACACCACTCGGGCAGGGCTGGGAGTTTCTTTTTACTGGAGTCTTTAGGAAATATAAAAAGACAACATGCCATTCAATCTGCCAAGAACAGCACAGAACTGTATATCCGTTTTTAGGTGAAACTGACATTTAAAAGATTTGGCCATACACACAGTAAATGTCAACAATCTGAAAGTTTGCCATCACTGCAGTCTAGGCAGGGATTAAAGCCCAATTGTATTTGTAAAAAAAACTGATACCTACAAAGTCAGGGTACACCAAAAGAGTATGTTTTAAATATTTTACTGTTGTAGCTAACGACTGCTGCACTCTCTGTCAGTTTGGTATGCCTTCTGGCTTGTCACGACTATGGTGCTGCAATAAACAATTGCAGCACTGTAGTTATGACATGGTCCTGCTGGGGCTTGGTGACCTTTTTAAGCTAAAACAAAAGTAAGCTATTTAAAGTACACATGGTCCCAGACTATGGGAATTGAATTATTTACATTCTTAACAAGCAGTAAAAGAGCCATACATCAAGCTTCTCTCTAGCTGATTGTATTGTGAAGTAATTCATTCCCAAAGATCACCCAAAGTTGGGTTTCAGTCAGTGCTGAGCACAGGACAGGCAAGGAAGAAGACTTAGATTTCAGTGCCCCTGTTGTGAATTTCGAAGATCAATTTATCTGCAATGTCTATAGCTACCGAGGTGAATAAGGGCTTGCTTTAAAATTGTGTTTACTGTTGTTTGGGATATTTAAATACTGTGCATAGCCTGGGCAAAGTTTCACTTTAAAGCTGAAGTGTAATGTAATGTATTCCTTTCCTTGTTGACTTCCCCTGATCAACATGCAATTAATATATTTCATTCAAATCTTTCATTTTCAACAGTGGGTCTTTTTACTGACCTTTGCTCCATAACAACTTTGAGTTTGGTGGGAGGGTTCTTTTAACCCTTTTGCTGCCACTGACGTATGTTATACGCCAGCAGCAGTGGGCCGCTGTAAGCAGATTGCCGGGAGTTTGTTTACATGTGTAAAGCCGACTGTCTGCTTTACACTGGAAGTGATTTGGGTGGCTGTGAAGCCACCTGATCACTTCCAGTGGCCAGCAAAAGAATGTCCCCATGCCCAGTACCCCTGCCTCACCTTGCTTCCTAAGCTCCACTGCCCCTATTGTGAGCCTGGGACCGGCACAACCTCCTCGCTTATCTTTTACTAAAAAAAGGCTCTTATATTGTGGTTTTGTGCACTAAAATTTACTTGTGTATTTTTTACTAAAATGTTGGGGTTTAATAAACAGTTGTGCTAATATCATGCAACATAAAAATTTGCAATGGCCTCCATTTTATTCTACAGGGTCTCTGCTCTTAGGAAATATGTAATTCTAGGGGATTTTAATATGTGTGCAATAAAAGTCCAGAAAATGGCTCTGGCAGTGAAAGGGTTACCTGTGCATTACACTGTAATAGCGTGTAATCAATAAACTGATCAGCAGATTGCACAGCTTAAGCCTACAGCACCCAGTGACCAGCATTGATGCATGCTTAACCTTTTTGCTGCCAGAACCGTTTTTGAATATTTTTTTTTTGCACATTCCGGGGATGTGTTCTTTCATATAATGCTAGGGAAGAGCAATGCAGTGACCGATGCCAGCCCTAAACATTATGCCCACACAGGAGAAAGAGCAAAAATGACTAAGAACAGAGAAAGCAAATCGCTGTGAGAAGGGGGGGGCAGTGACAATACAGAGTGGATTGGTGATTAAAGTCATTCATACAGGAGCTCATGGGGCTCAAGATAGCTGATACAGCTTCAAACGGTTATATTGTGGAGATGCAGGTTTGCAGAGAATTGAGAGTAATCAGTTTCAACACAAAATAGATCAAGTGCTACAAGTGTGGGAACCACTTTTGTACCATTTTCTTGGTATCAGGTGCTTTTAAAGGGAACCGATAATGATCCAGTGGAAATGGTAGGTGTACGCCATGGTCAATGAATCATATATTTTCAAATGGCCAAATCAGTACACTGTTACAACGTTTTCGACCATGCACATTCAAACACATATTTACCTATTTGTACAGAAATTACATATATAAAATACAAGGCATAGTAACAAATGTTACAATATAAATTGGATAAAAATCAGACACTTATAAGAGCTAGTTGCACATAGAACGTGCAGTCTCTATAACAGACCTGGAACAAAGAATGTTTAGGGAGGGGTGAACAGAAGTTCTGTCCACATGATGTTAGGCTGTAATACTGGGTTGTAAAATCTTAATGATTTTATGACAGTTCTGCATCCCTACAAAGGTCATGTGTACTATGCTTATCTTAATTATTGGTCCCTGAAACATAGATATATATCTAGGTCTGAAGAGGAAGGGGAATAGTTTATGAGAACCAGGGACCCTTGTTTTTATGCAACCTTTACTTTAAGTGTATGAGGGTGTATAGCAGTGTAAAAGGGGATAGTTAGAATACTGGTAACATCTACCACCACAGCGCAGTGACATCAATCCTACACCATATGTCTAATGTAAAGGTGAAAAAAATACACTTTCCCCCTGTCTTTTGCATCCATATTCCTGAAACTGTTGATATATTCCAAATTGTGGATATCAAGAGAAATATTTGACACATTTATTCCTGTTTTCAGTTTTCTATATATTTGGATGTACATTTGGACCCTCTACTGAGGATCTATTGAAGTTACCACAGACTCCTTTAAGTGCTCTCAAGCCCAATTTAAAACAATACAATAAAAAGCATGTGCTACATAAACACTGTTTTTGACTCAACACTGCAATTGCTGGTTACCCTTGACCAATAGAGCACTAGGCGCCACCTTTCCAGTTATATGTACCAATATAAACATTATGTCAGCATGAAGAGCAAAGTATATGGCCACCAACCACAATGGGCTGGTATACTTCTCAGCATAACATAATTGCATATTAATAAAAGTAAAGCCTATTGCATTTCCCTCAGGGAATAAAATCCAGATTGTTACGTGGTAAAACATATGTATGACATATTAATACAATTAGAAACATATACTGTATATCACAAAGAAGAGTAGCAAAGCTGCTCTTAAGATCTGCCGAGTGTATTTCAACTTTGAAAAAATAACATTGTATGGGAAAACCCAGGGGTCAAATGAAAAAAAAAACAAGTTCAGACAGTATGTTGGAAAATGTCAGAATTATAAGATAATATCTCAGAACTCCCGGAAAAAATACAGTAGAATTCTGACATATTATCATAGGGACCTCTCAGATATTATCATGGATTTCTGACATACAGTAAGGGCAAAATAATCAGATTTTTTTCTAGGTGGCCCCTGGGCTCAGACTTGTTCTGAGTAATTAGAAATATGTTGGTCCATAATGACTTTGATATCACTGACATTAATTTTCTTTCTTCACATCTATAACATATCTTGATTGTATCACAAATTATAAAAGCAATGTTTGCAAATTATCCAAAGAGTATCAGGAATGAACATAACATTATGGTACTGGTTAAACCTATATATTTCCTGAGAAGATGCCTTCTGAGATACCGGCATAGGCATTTTAAGCTAAGAAAACATTGTAATAGGTTTTAGTTTTCATTTGACTAAACTGTCATGATGTATTGCAGGCAGCACAATAATCTATTGTATATAAAAGGAGAAGCACCAATATACAGTTTTCAAAAGCCCTATTGGCCTCCCCAGTACTGTCACAGCCCAAGCTTTTTTCTATGTGTAACTCCTGCAGAGCATAACGGCAAACCCTGTCTGCCCCTTGATACAAGTGCTGCTGGAATATGCTGGTGAATACTTGACATCACCTTACGTGTGCAGTGGAATTTGTAATCAGAATTTAGTTAAAAATGAGCATAGACTGTGGAAGTCTACAACAGCCCTTACAGTAGAAGGCTGGCTTGTCTAAGCACACAGGTACATAGTCTTATAAATACTACCAGTACACAGGCCAGGAAGAAGGCATTTGTCATGCAGTATATTGGAGAGCATCAATCATTTAACAATGAACCATTGTTCTTCAGTCTCTCAGACACTGGCAGCTACTTTATAAGAGTAACTCTTTGCAAATGGCTCCGCCTTATTTGTACCACAGGTCTTCCAAAATGGCAGTGCCACAACCAGCAAGGAAAGTCCTCCTATAAGAACACAAATGCCGCAAAAGTAAAAGGCAATTTCATACGTCCCCGTCCAGTCAAAGAACCAACCTACAAGTAAATAAATAAATAAATATTAAACAGTAACCTAGGATGAAACCTAAGGACATCATATTAAGAACAATTTGACCGTTTCACAGTATTAAGCTAAATATTCTGGCTTTTAATATATTAGTATTGTGACATAACAGGCAATATATCTTTCTCTGGTAAGTTGTTTTTTTAATTCTATATAATTTAATCATATTCAACAATTGTTTTTATATGTTAACAAAAAATATGTTTTAACTTTGTTTTAATTGATTTAAAACTAAAGAGCTGTCACTGAAAACCAATGCAGCTCTGTTCCTATACACCGTAAAATACATTACACCCTATGTAAATTGTACAGTCTGAAAGGACAACTGTACCTACGAGTTTTCCTTTAAGGCATGCCCCAATCCCCCTAAGTGCAGTCCAACCTGTCCAATACTTACCTCATTCCCTGTTCCAGTCATCTTTATTGTGTGGCCCTGTCTGCAGCTGCACAGCCTTTCTTCCTCATCCTTGGCATGTGCACTGCTGCCCCATTCATTACCATGGGGAAAGTCATACTTCACAGGACAGCTGCAGACCCCCATGAGTATGGATCCCCATATGAATGAATGGGGACCCAGTGGTGGGAACTTTTAGAAGGGCTGTGCAGCATCAGAAAAGTTGGACAACAGGAAAGCAAATATATGCAAACCATATCAAAAATGAAATTGCAAGTCCCACAAAAGCAGAAGCATCTATTTTACACTGACATGTATTGCACATTTACATGCTGTAAATGATCGTCTCTAAAACAAAGGGGAGTCCTGAATAACTGTTCTACTATAAAAGCACTTCAATGAATGGTTTGACAAAATGACCAGCTAGAATAGCTTACCAACTATAGGTGGTCCAAGGCAATTCCCGACACCAGCAAAGAACATCAGTATCCCATAGGCATGAGTAAGTTTATCTAAGCCAACGATGTTTGTTGTTACATATGGAAATATTGACCAATTGCCAGTAAAAAATCCTACTGTTCCAGCAATAGTTGCCAGGGTGGCATATGTCTTGGCGAGAGGGACTGCAACTACTGCCAAACCCGTTGCAATTAAAGTAAAGACGTAGAGATATAAGGTATTTATCCACTTGAAATCAGCCAGGATGCCTAAGAGGAGCTTGCCAATGGCCATCGTGATGCCAAAGATGAATACTAGGGGTACTGCCATCTCTTCTTTACTAATATTGGCACTTTTGGCTACATCTTCCAAAAGAAATCCTGCAGGAAATCCCCCTATGTCAAACAGGAGAATGTTTATGAAAAGAGCAGCGAACACTTTACTTTTGAACAGGCTTGCAGTGTCTTCCCAATAATCCAGGTAGCTGTGACACTTGTTTTTAATTAACTGTTTGCAGCTTTGTTTCTCTGGAGCTCCATGGTTGATGTTATCCCTTTCTATGTCAGGCTGAGTTGTAGTCTTATCCGCTTCAGATTTACAGTTACTATTTAATGAATGGGACTTTTCCTCCACAAGCATCCCCAGTTGTTCCTCTGCATTGAGTTCTTTTTCATGGTAAATGAGGTAGGTGTCTGAAGCTTTCTCTATGGCTGCTTTCTCTTGTCTGTTACTCGATACTACTGGCAAGGGCCTCATCAGAATGCCACATGCCAATATATTTAATGACAGACCTCCAATAATCAGCAAACACCCATCTATTCCATAGATAGATATTAACTCTTTCTGCAGACTTGCATATATAAAAGTGCCAACGCTAGAACCTGTTAAGAGAAGATACAAATAATTATGTACAAACATCTTATTACCATTGTGAATGCAAGATTGCTCTTTACTTGACTCCATCTTGTTTTGGATATTTTATCATCCTTTGCCTGCATTAATTTTGCTACAAGATTCACCATCCTTTACCTGCATGAACCTTTGAACTATGCCAATGGAAGACCAAACTTTCTACGTAAGGTATCCTTGGGGATGGGCTTTGGGTGAGGAGAAGGCCTTAGGGTATGGTGGAAATGTGGAATACGTGTTGTCATGCTTGTTTCTTATTTGTACCTGTTCATTGAGTACTTTGCCCAAGGCAATGCTGCTCTAGTTTTTGTCCAAAGCAAGGATCACTTTTCCTGTTTTACCATTTCACCTTCATTAAGAAATCCTAGTGTCCAGAGAATTATGGCACATGTACTGATATTTAATCCTAAATCTAAAACTGCAAACAAGTTACTTACATCTTGTTATTGCCTGGGGATGGTCAACGCCCATTTTTATTCTGTTAAACTATAAGGTGTGAGTGCAAGAGCAATTTACCAGAGTACTCTTGTATCTCTCCAATATTGCTGTATGGTCAATAAATTCACCTATTCATAAAAGAACTCAGTCTTGTCCTGGGTTGACAATGACACCATTTATGATTAAAGGACAACTATCATGGAAATAGGTAAAACAGTGCTCACATTCATTTAATCTCTGCTTGTGTACTATATCAACCTTCAAGCTCAAGCAGAAAGACCTGAGGAGGCTCCACAAATGATAGTCAATAAAATAACAACCCTACCTGTCCTTGTGATAACCATGCATGCTCAGTATTCAGAATCATTGTTCCGTCCCTGAGCTTGAATGGATTTATGTAGTAAACCAAACTTTTTGTAGTTGTGGATAGTGTTGGAAGGGCTGCACCTGTCAATTACATTCTGTGTTTCCATAGAGATAGGATAGGAGAGCTATATTTTATATATTATAATATATTTTGAGAAACTTACATTGTATTATTTGTATCAATACGCCAATAAGCTCCACCAGTCAGTTGATTATTGAATTCTGTTCAAGTGTACTTTTATTGTAGGTGTGCACACTCACATGTGTTTTTAATTTGTTCCTTCTCCAGTGTTAGCCCTGAAGTAGAGGGAGCTTAAATTCCCCAAAACATGCTGGTGTTTCATTGATCATTGTTTCCCAGCTGGCTGCAATTTCCAAGAGTTTCTATGCACACATGGTGCTCCTCACGGTCCACCACAATCTTCACAGCAATAAAGGCTTGAAGAGAATTTAAACCTGTCACACTATACTAAAATTTTAAAAAAATAAGTTTGACTGGAGCTGGACTTTACAGAAATGTCCCTAGCACCTTTGGATGGCAGGGAAAAGGTGAACTATTGGCTCCCTTTAACAAGCAGTGCAGTATCTCCACATTTCAAAAGCTGGTCATGTGTAGGGATGTTTACAAAGAGTTCCTCTTTGTGATGTTGCAGCAGTTTCCCAAACCACTTGCCCTAGCAGCCTTTACAGCTATGTCAGCATGCATGAGTTCTGTCTTGTTTGCTGATTTTGGGCAGAAACATGAAGAACAATAATGGCTATATGACATTTACCTGTCAATGACCAAGAGCCACAGGAAGAGGGCACATGTACATGTCAAGGAAAGGACAGGATGTTTTAATGGGTAGGGCAAGCCAGAGAACACAGTGCTTGGTTCTAGCCTCTATCAGCATGGGATGAGCAACCATGCTTAGCTGCTCTATTTAGGAAGCCCTGAGAGGTTTATGGGCCTGGCCAAAAATGGCTTAGAGTCAGAAAGGTATAATCAGGTCCACCAACTATCACTGATTGTTTTTGAAAATTTTTTTGGTTTCCAAATATCACAGTTTATCAGATAAGCCACATCTTTCATTCTTATATGACACTTTCACCTTTGATCAGTTGGTTTTTATTTTGTCTGAACTTTAGCTTAAAAGCTGAACTTCAGCTGAACAGCAAAATACACCTTTGTAATGCATATATGGGAGCTGTTTTTCCTGCAAATAGATTTATATTTATATTTAAGTCCCAAGATTTAGACATCCCTGTAGGACAGCCCCGCCAGCATGGTTATCTGACTTTTCTCTGCTGCAGATAAGGAACACCTCCCTGCCCTAGCATGTGACTGAACAGTGAAAGTGAAACAGCAGAAACAAACTTCAGGAGGTCATCCTTTTACTCTCAACGATAATCAGCCAGTCCCTTGTGATTTTGGTACATGTAACACATCTGTCTGGTTTTTATGGGCCCTCACAGTCTTAGTTTTGCTGTGCAGGTGATCACAAGTATTTGAAATCGTCAAATTTTGGTAATTATAACTCTTGCATAAATTACATATTCTTATTTCCAAAAGATATATAGATTCATTTGTGTTGCAACCATTGCTAGTCACCTTCTGAAAATGCTGAGTATCTGTTTCTGCATCAATATTTGTGGAATCACAACCCCTGGAACAAGCATCCAGCACATACGTGTCATAAAAGGTGTCAGAACTTCTTTTCTCTATACTCACTTTGCGTTAGTGCCTCAGAAGGCAACCTATACATTTATCTCTCATGACAGGTTTTCTTTTATTACTTGGAATACATTCTGTGCATGTGCAGCTATAAATAGGTAAGGGAAGGCTCGGTGCCCCCTCTCTCTCCTGTCATTTGTATATGTATATGTGTGTATGAAATAGTAGAAAATCTAATTTGCATTAAATTTGAAAGCTGTCACAACTATGTCACAGATGTGTCCTACCTGTTGAGACGATTCCAAGTGCAAGTCCTCGCCGCTTTTCAAAATACTGACAGGTTGCGGTCACTGTGGCTGTGTACAATAAGCCGCATCCAAAACCTTAAAGAAGGAAGTATGTAGTTACATCGTAATAGTTGCGGTGGAGTATAACAGTGCCGTATAAGAAGATACCGTAAAGTCACCATATTTTCTCCAGTTATTATTATCCCCCCCCCCCCCCCAAAAAAAAAGAAGTATACAATGGAGTAGTAATAATAATAACAGGAATGGCAACATAAGTCTGTTCAGTGGTTATAAATAGGCAGGTGTTTCACAGAAAGCGATGGCTGGAACTATATCTGCATGTCCAATGTAGTGGTGGGACAGGCAGAAGCACCATCTGTATGGTTTAACACCTTCATTTCCTGAGTATTGCAACCATTGGACAGGGATTTTCCAGCAGATCTGATCATTTTCCAAGAATAAGCTCTTGTGACATAGAAAGCCTTCATTGCTGCACCCTAAGGTAGCCCTAAACAGACCAATCCACACCTGATCATCCCTATGTCTTATTTATCTGGAGTAGGATTGGGCTATAAAGCTGCCCATACATCTTACAATTATCTGCTTAGTTATCCATCTAACTGTGTGGATGGAGTAATCTCAACCTGGGCTAATCTGTTGCACTTTTTCTATCTGACCACAGAAAATCTGCAGATAATTGTAAAGGTGTATGGGCACCTTTACCCTAACAAAAAAAAACCAAAACATCCATACTATGTCCAGTTGTATTTAAATAAGAACTCTGGGCAGAAGACAACCTAAAGGAGATCTATGAGGTGAGTGAAAATCACTCATTTAAAGTTCGAGCCGATGTGTGACAATGAAACTGTCACACGTCGACTCTATAGATCGGGAAGTGAGGGAACACATACCATTGCTCGCTCACTTGCTCTCTCCCTGCAGAGAGCAGTGACTGTCAGTTACCGCAGCCATCAGGGATTGCACCCCTCCCGGCTTCGATCCTCCAGGGCTGACTGGAGGAACGGACGGGGGAGAGGGCGGGTACAGCTGGCTCTGCCTCTAGATAGGCAGAGCCAGCTGTCACTCACGCAGCTGGGTGGTTCTCGACAGTAATGTCGGGATCCGTACCGGCTGCAATGGTCTCAGTATACCGCGAGCTGTAGCTGTACCACGATACTGAGGACTCAGGACAAGTCTGAATTTCTGAAATGATCAACAGGTACTGTTTGCACTTATCAAACAGATATAATAAAACTGTAGCTCGCGGTATACTGAGCTTTGGGTCACGGTAGGATACAAGTATATGTCCCCCCGTGACCCTTAAGAGAACTATGGGGAAAAACACTTACCCCATAGTTTTCTTTTAACCCTTGCCATGGGGCTACTTCTGCGCTGCAAGGGTTAAGTGCTTGTTTTCGTCTAGGGTCTCAAATGACAAAGATGTAATCATCGGAACCTCATTCCCACTCCGGTGGTCTAAGAACCCGTGGCTGCAGGGACGGTTGTACCAGCCAGTTGGGACTGAGGTTTGGGAAAGTATAGAAAGTATATCTTTGTTATTTTAGATCCTAGATGACCCTAGACAAATACTTAACCCTTGCAGTGTGGTGGTAGCCCCACTGCAAGAATTCTGTTTTCTTCTGTCTGGAGTTCTTCTTTAAGAACTTGTCACAAACACAGTGACAAATTCTAAGTTCGTATGTTAGGGCAAAATAGGAGAAAAAACAAATGCAGTACATCTCTGCGATTTACTCACATTTGCCACATGTTTTTCCCCCTCAAAGATCTGGCTAGTACAGAGAAATACCTGTTGATCTGCCAGAAATGCATTCAGCTCCTAAGTCCTGTTTTAGGCTGACAACACAGAGCATTTCTGTGGACTGAGTGGTGTCAGCCCTGCCAAGTTGTCTTTTGCTAAACTAATCAAACCCTCCCACTAGTTGTTCTGTGGTCCAAGATAAGAGTTGAGAGTGCTAATTAGACTCTTTGAGATAACACAGGTGGAGTAAAAAGGACTCAGGACAAGTCTGAATTTCTGAAATGATCAACAGGTACTGTTTGCACTTATCAAACAGATAAAATAAAACTAATTTTAGCAAATAGGAGAAGTTCATTGTTAGGGTTTATATAGGCTTTAACGTCTATTTATTACAAAAAACAAAACATAAAGTTGTTTGGCCATGGGAAATCTGAGCCTCCAGTCTCACATCCTCCTTGAACGTTACCAGCAGGTTGTTTTTAGCTGCATCAGTTTTGGCAGCCAGCCAGCAGTTTAATGCTGACTGTTCTATACGTGGTGTTACTTCTTTAAACACACTCAGTGAATAACCTTTAACCCACACACTGTATGAATAATTTACACACACACACATACATTATAATTTTGATCTGGTGCACAAAGGGTTGCCACCTTTTCTTCCAGCGAAACCCGAACACTGTAGCGACTGACGGAAAATCTTTTTAGGAGAATGAGTGGTGGCGTATTCATATGTAAATAGCGCCACCCATTATTATATGTAAATATCACAGGTGAGATTATTTTCAGGGGGGGCTAGTAGCCTCTATCTTAATTTTGGTTGTCCCTGTCTGCCTGACATCTTGTGTCCGGGTTTCAGCTGCCATGAAACCCGAACACAGCATTCAAAACCTGGACTGTCCGGGTGAATCCTGGACAGGTGTCAACCCTAGGTGCACACTGTAAATGTATTGTTTCATAAAACATGTTACTTACCAACCATGAATCCATATGAGAAATAAAGGAAGTAAATATTAGAAGCAAAGCTGCTCAGTATCAGACCCCCGCCTATTAAAAAACTGCTGAAAATGGCAACTGGTCGAGCACCAAAAGAAGAGACACAAACACTACACAGGGGACCTGCAAAGAAAAGAAAAGAATACAGCTTACTATTTATAACAGTTGTTTGGTGTCACGCTGCATGCTTGTACCTATCTTGGTATGCTGAAAGTGACATTAAAGTATATATTTTATTTTCCCTCCCCCCAATGTTAGTGTAACACTTACCTTAAATTATGTCTCTTAATCCGATCTTCTTCTTCTTTCCTGTCGTTTTCAGATGTCTCTCCAGCGCTGCTGTGGGTCTCCAATCCAGCGCTGACTCCTCTATGCTTGCTGGCACTTCCTGTCCCACTGTGTCTGCACGCTGTCCATAGACTTACCTTGTGTCTCTCCTCATCTCCTGGCCAAAAATCTGAACTGTGCATGCGCCCGCCCCAAGATGCTTTGCGTGTGGCGAAGACACAGGTAAGTTTTAACCTCTTGTAAAACTTTTTTTTCCCTAAGGTTTTTGCATATATCTACTGCTTGTTAGCAGTAGATATATGCAAAAAAAAGCTGAGGGTTTAATAACCCTTGCTCAAACCTATCAGCTGTCTCTATTTGAGTGCGACAATCAAATACAAATAGGGTTTACACTTACAAATGAGGTAGGACAAAGGACATCTTAAAGTTCTGAAGCTTTTGATTAATTGCATCTCTGTGAGTGACCCTTTAAGCAGGATATCAAATTCAGTAATAGCATCCGGCAAATGATTATGGTTAAAATGAGTGAACATATGCCTGCATGTACGGTTCATGTACAGGTATGTAATGTTCATCTGATACATATATTATACAGTGTATATATATAT
>NW_017307606.1:421811-432957 GCF_000935625.1 Nanorana parkeri
AGCTCCAGATCCCAGCTACATTTGGGAAAACTTGGAAGAACCTGAAAAGCCAGGTTCTTCCTTATAACCTGCTTTACTTTCTGGGCCCTCTCAGCCCCTTTGGCTGAGAGTCCTGGGTGCCAAGGTCGCCATCCTCCACCGTGGCATTGGCTTACACTGCCACAATATATATCTATAGATATATATATGTCTATAGATATATATATATCTATAGATATATACATAATTGTATTATTATTATTATTTTTTGATGATCATTGTTTAGTTCTGTAATGAAGTATCGATGACTTCAATGTTCAATGCAGAACTGAGCAGACATCTATCGATTTTTTTTTTTAGCCAACAAGTAGTGTTTGCAAAACACAAAAGCACATTAGTAGAATAGAAGCAAGTGTGCACTTCTGACACCCACCTTCCTCCTTCATCTTTGAACTCCCAGCCATTAGCCACTTTATAGTTTCTGCACACAGAACCTGATGGAAACTCTCGAAAATGAAGAGTCAACAACTAAAATGCCTATTAACCTGTGGCCATCTGTTTAACTTGTGCTAAATGTTGCTCAAATAACTTTCATTATCATTAGCTACAACTAGAACAACATATTGCTAACAAGGAAGTGCCAAATGGCTATCTCAATAACTCTGACCTCTTAGTAAACAAGAATTTGGCTGACAAGCTATACAGAAGGAGAACAGTCCTTAGAAAACCTGTCATGTGTTTCGATACAAATAGTAACTAAGACACCAATGTCATGGGTGAGTTGGAAAGCACAAGGAAATGTGCAATCAGCAGCTCTACCCCTTTGTAACACTCACCGTCTATTACTTTATAGAGACAAAAAAGATAAGATGATAACTGGGGAAAGTATTGCTGCTTTATAAATTGGGTTTTACTAAGTAAAACAGTTACTAAGTAACCCTAAAGCAGACCTCCACTCAGGTCTTAAACAATTGGACAGCTTAGAATCCTAACTCTCCCCCTTTCCTTTAAAACATTTGGGGTATATAATTTAGTAGCTTTGTATATATTCCCTTTATTATTTTCAGGTTTCAAAACACAATTATTTATTTTATTACATTTTCAAATGCAGCCCACAGTGAAAGCTTTAGGGTCTTTTTCATGTGTTTACAGAGCTCAGTGGCTCAAACTAACATTCACACAAAAGCAAATGCTCTTTGATGTGTGCAAAAATGTCTCTGTACAAGGTTTCAATTGTGAGAGCATTCAAAACAAGAATACAAAATGATTTACATACAATATCTCATAAATATGTTATTTTTTTTAGTTTTAGCCATAATAAAGAAAGAAAATATGTACAAAGCCCATATGCATTCTGTTTTACTCATCTTATGGGCAGGGCCGGTGCTAGGTTTCCTGACTACACAGCCAAGGTGCATTTTTGCTTGCCTGTACTTGTACCTGTCAAAATGCCCCGATGTTTGCGCTATGTTTTTTTTTTCACTTACCTTCGGCGTGGGGGAGCAGCGGCGAGTCAGCGCTGGTCCGGTGGGAGGAGCTCCAGGTGGGGTCCTAATTTAGCTGGCCAGCAACTGCCTGAGGTGCCGTGCGTGTCGGGATCCTCAGGCAGTCGCCGGCCAGCTAAATTAGGACCCCACCTGGAGCTCCTCCCACTGGACCAGCACTGACTCGCCGCTGCTCTCCCGCACCGAAGGTAAGTGAAGAAAAAAAAAAAACCATAGCGCAAACATCGGGGCATTTTGACAAGTACATGTACTTGTCAAAATGCCCTGTTTTGTCCGCCCTCACCCTGCAGCGCCATAAGGCGGCCGCCTGACTTGCCTTGTGGTAGCGCCGGGTCTGCTTATGGGGAATAGACATGTGTGATTCGTTTTGTTCTGGCTTGAAATGCAGATATCTGCAAATTCAGACATTCGGATGCATACAAATATCCGATCTGAACATGTTCGAATTTTCCCGATAACAATATTCGGATGCACTCGAAATTTTTCCAGAATGTCATTTGGAATTAACTTGTGTTGCCACTTGTATTTGTTTACATTGAGTGACAGCTCTCTGTCCCCTAATGGAATAGAATCAAAGGTGCGGAGCAAGCCCCGTGATGCCATGACTCACTCAGTCCCTTTGTGTAAATTTGGGAGCAGTCATTTTGCATCTGGTGTTCGTTGGGATCAGACATGTTGGCAGGCATCGGGAATTTTTTCTTTCAGCGAGTCGCGTCCCATCATGATTGAACTGGATCTACAACCTTGGACAACGTTATTGACCTTTGGATTACATTGATAGACATTTTTGGGGGTTTTAGTTTTTTTAATTAAGGATTTGATAAAAATTGTGTTGTTTTTTTTTCAAATAAATAATTTTTTTACGGTGTTTTTGTTTACTTATTTTACTGTTTATTTGGTGAATACGTGACCCCTTCCCCCCTCCCCCATGTCAAGGGCATGTCAAGGGTATGGTGCAGGAGTGGAGGAAGGCATACGCTCATCCTCCTTTTATGCTCTGCCAGTCCGCAGCTCGGATCTAGTCTCTGGTAAGGGATTTACATTTAACTCATCCAAAATTAACCAAATACCACTACCGTAACAAATCAATTTCGAACCCGAATCCCGGAAAACAAAATAATGAAAACCTGAAACAAAATGAACTGAAACAGGGGCGGGGCGGGTGTTCAGTTCATCACTTCAACAAGGATATTCTGCTGCAGAAGCGCCCAGATATATGGGAAGTTTATGGATGATTTAACCCACCATTATCCTCAAATGTGAAGGAGGAGAACCAGTAATATTTTATCCTTCACCTTTAAATCTCCTCTACAAATGAAATGAAGAGAAATACCAAGCTGAGTCTTTAATTGTTTTTGCTTTTTTATAAATAGTCCCATTAGTGGATAATTTTTGTATAATGAAGTGACACTAAACTCAGTAGTTAACAAAAATGTATCTTATTTGTGTATCACTCACCTGTAGATCCTCAAATCATCTCTGAATTGGTGCTGACACTGTCCTTCCTTCTGAAAGGTGGCTACTTTTGTTCCCCATGGTCGCTGTGTTTTGTAAAGTAGCCACCGCTCCAAGCTTGCTCCCATGATTGACTACAATGTCATGTTTAGTTTACTCATTTGTATATTGAAATTGTAGTCCATCACTGGAGCAAGCTTGGAGTGTTGGGTACTTTACAACACATACAGGATCTACAGCTGAGTGACACACAAATAACTAAGATTCATTTTTGTTAATAGTTAAGGTACTTAAATGCATTTTTAAGATTTAACTCCTGAGTTTAGTGCCACATTAAAGAGTCTGTCCTCTGTTGAACATACAAACTATTTTATTTATATGACTTGCCAATAATTAATCAGATAGCAAGATATTTCATATAAATCTTTCCATAGGCTTAACACAATAATACAATAATGCTTTCTGTAATTCCCCTTTATTAAGGCACTCAGAATGTTTGAGTATAACCCATTATTTTCCATTGCTGCATACAAAGGAACCCTTGTATAAAATAAAAAGACTCTCTGCAAAAGCTACCCTGCACTTCCTGGGAACTGCAGATATTAGTCTCAAGAAGCTAACTTAAGCGAACACTGGAATGGCATTAAATGAATTAAAAGAGCCTACTTTGAATGGTTGCTAAAGAGTCAAATGTAAAGTATAGGATAATTAGCCTCTGAAACTAATTTAAAAAGTCTTTTGCATAAAGAGATTTTTGTACATAAAAACACATTTGGCAGATCTGTAAAAAATAAATTAGGGCAACTGGACTTGCTGTATTTTTCTTGAAGAAAATCCAACTAATGGTCATCCAACTAAGTTTCCTAATTCAGAATTCTTTTAATTAAAAACACAATGTATTGGATGCTCTTTGGCATTTCATGTAGTGCGAATGAGGCCTAAATCTTCTTTTTACTGAGAGATTTAACTACCTATGGTTATTATTTAATTGGCAAAGTATTGATTTTTAGTGTGCTGCAAATGAGAAGCAAGCTGATAAGTCTCTCTGGCACAACAACCAGCTGCACAAAGTCAAGATAAGGATGAAATTGAGACTTTGCTAGTATGTAGGTAGTATACCCTGAATTTATTTAAATGGGTAAATGTTCATGTTTGACTGGAGTGTACCTATAAGGATCTACATTTTAATGTTTCACTGCTATGTCTGCTGTTTACAGATTTGATTATGCTTTCAAAATAGCCGATATGCTGAAACTGGCCATATAGGCAGTATGAATTAATTTAATTCATTACAAGCCACTGCATCCAGCATCAATCCAGCATCCAGGCCATTACATGTACTTTCACTTTACATCAACAGTATGTTTCATATCTTGGATACTTTTGTGTTACATATACAAAAAAAAAGTTTATCTAAACCCAAAAGCAAAAATGTAATATACTGCAGCTTACCAATTATTATATGTGGTGGCTGTATTTAGTTTATTATTTTTTCACCTGGTGATTCGGCCAGTAACAGTACCCAGCCAAATTCTTGTCTTACGGTGGCTCCACTCTATGGAGGTCCAACGGAGCCACCCTTAGACAACAGCATTGTCACCCTGTGGAGAGGGTAATGTTCGATCTAGCAGATTTATATGGACTTAACTAACTAATTAAGCTCAACTCCAGCCAACATTTTTAAGACGTAACAACAACTTTTAACTATTAACAAAAAATTTATCTTATTTGTGTATCACTCGGCTGTAGATCCACAAATCATCTCTGAATTGGTGCTGACACCGTCCTTCCTTCTGGAGGGTGGCTACTTTTGTTCCCCATGTGCTGTAAAGTAGCCAGTGCTCCAAGCTCTAATTCCAATGGTTGGATATGTTGTTTTTGGAGAGGACTGCACGTGGCAGCAATATCCATGGGTAGCGTGTGGAACAAAAACATTGTGCTGGTTTAATATGTTATTTTTCAATGGAAGGTTTGTGACACTTTCAGTTCAGGAATTCACTTTAATGTTGCACCCGCATATGCTTTTACTTACCTGCCCTTCATTCCCCTACCACTCCATTTACACATGGGAGCAAGTGTCCAATGTAAGCTCCAAGTCACAAGCTAGAGCAGGGGTAGGCAACCTCGGCATTCCAGCTGTGATGAAACTACAAATTCCATTATGCCTCTGCCTCTGGGAGTCATGCCTGAGGCTGTCGGAGTCTTGCAAAGCCTCATGGGATTTGTAGTTTCACCACAGCGGGAGTGCCGAGGTTGCCTACCCCGGAGCTAGAGCATACACAGGACTAATGACTCCCCTATGACAGTGCTGACTGTCTAAGTGGGCAATCATCAAGCATCAGTACAGGCGCATGGATGGAAGTGGAGGAATTGACATGTTCCACCAGACCCAGACTTACAGCGATTGTCACTTTTGACTTTCTTGGGCACAAGAATGGAAGGTCACTAGACGCAATTTTTGGGGTCCCGCTTGGCACAGCACAAGTTCTCATCAAGCCAAACTCATGTAAACATCTAAAATAAGACTATAGTTTGTTTCCTCTTTAAAACAAAAACAACGTTGGAGTCCCAGCTAATTCCTTAGATAACCCGCATTAATCTTGGCAAGAATTTCTATGTAGTAAACAACAGTTCAAAAGCTTAGTGCTTGAGCTGCCAGAATTCTGTAGCAACTGCTCATTTTAAACCGAATGTCTTCCTTGGATTTTACTCCACACCATTGAGAAAATAGGAATGAAGAAATGGTACCCACCCCATCAGTTTAAATCGCGCAGTAATGTCCTGCACATGACCTATAATGACCTAGACCACCATTGTGACCAATATGACACTGTAAAGCAGGAAAGGAAAATAATCAACCTTGTAAATATTATAGATTACCTCTCTCTTTCTCTGTTGCAGTCTTTTGAAGTATTTTGCTTACTCAGAAAAACTGAAGCTATTGCCATATGAAACTTTGAATATGATAATATGAAACATTGTGTGTTGAAAGTCAGAGAGCATTGCACTGCAAAGATAATTTTAGATAACTGCATTCACAATTCCTCACCACAGCCTGGGGTGCCTATTGGCTTCCTCAGGGTTGCCTCGAAATCCTCCTGATGTGAAGGGGGGGGGGGGGTTCTGATGTGAAGCAAAGCTTGTGATGTGAAAGGAGGGAGCTCAGATGTGAAGGGGGGCTCCTGTTGTGGGAGTGGGGCTCAGATGTAAAAGGTAGGGGCACTTGTTGTGAAGGGGTACTCTGTGTAAAAGTGGGGGGCTCTGATGTGAAGAAACAGGGTCCTAATTTGAAGGAAGTACTTGAATGTAAAGTGGAACCTTATTTATTGTGTTTTTGCATGCAGTTCCCCCCTTAAAATCCATTTCACTGGGATGCCTCAAGATCTGCTTACTTTTAAAGGGTGCCGTGACTTAAGGAAGTTTGGAAAATGCTGCCTTAGACTGAACTCCGGGATAAGAAAATATTGTACAGTAATCAGCATAAATCAGCTCCTGCACTTTGCCTTTGTGCAGGAGCTTCATATACTAAGGACCAGGCACTACTGCTCTCTTTCCTTGTGCAGAGTGACTGGTCTTGTATCTGCCCCCTCATCTAGTTTTCTAAAGACAGCCTGTAGGGAGTGGACCTACTGGGCCCCCCCACTCAACTTTGCTCTATGCACATGTTTTGAGCAACCCAGTTATGATGGTACAGCTACTTTTCCAAGACAGTTTCTGCTTTTGAAAAGACACAAAGTGGAATTATATCCTTTGTGGCTACTGTGGAATATATAGAAATGAAATGATTTGTGCCTGGAGCTCTACTTTAACCACTTCAAGACCAGGTGTTTAGACCCCCTTCCTGGCCAGGCCATTTTTCAGTATTCAGCGCTGCGATACTTTGACTGACGTTTATTCCGTCATGCAGCGCTGTACTGAAATGAATTTTATACAATTTTTTGGGGACAGATAGAGATTTATTTCGGTGGATATCCAGTGTTGTTTCTGTCAGGCTCTGTTACAGATACAGCCCCTTACTTCCTGTTCTGCAGAGAAGGGTTTCACCAGACTGGAAGTACAGGTAAATTTCAGCAACAGCTACTCAGAAATAAAAATACTTTTTTTTAGTAGAGTAATGAAGGCTTTTAAACCGATTGAGCTTTTTATTGCTGTCTGTGCCCCTGTTGATGGTTTTCCTTACTTCCTGCTTGGTTAAACCACTGCCAACTGAACAGGAAGTAATGGGATCCTGCACGGCAGTAAAGCCCAAGACGGGTATTAAAAGAGAAAATGGAAAGTCCCTTTGCACCCGTTACAGCGTTCCCGGCCCAAATTGTGATGCTGGTGCTCGCAGTGATAATCACGGATGGCACCGTGCACATCAACAGTAGAAAGCAGAAATCATCAGCACTCAATAAGTAATTTTAAAATGGTAGACGTCCATTTAATCGGACATAACGTCACAAATGAAAAAAACAACCTTTTCGGGGCCTATCACATTATTACCCTGATGAAGGGACCCTGTGCGTTGTTTTTTTCATTTGTGACGTTATGTCCGATTAAATGGACATCTACCATTTGAAAATTACTAATTGAGTACTGGTGATTTCTGCTTTCTACTAGGTATTAAAGGAGAACTATGAGGTGAGTGATTTCCACTTATCCTCATAGTTAGAGCCAACTTGTGACAAAGATACTGTCATAGGTCGGCTCTATCGATCGGGAGTGAGCAGAAACATGCCCCGATCCGCTCACTTTCCGATTATCTCCCTGCAGAGAGTGGTGACGGTCAGTCACCACTCCCCCCGCAGGGCATTCCCCCTTCCTCCAGCGCTGAGTGCCGGAACGAACGGGGGAGGGGGCGGGCACAGCTGGCTCTACGTCTAGATAGGCAGAGCCAGCTGTCACTCACGCAGCTGGGTGGATTTCGACAGTATTCTTGGCATCCGTCCCGACTGCGGCGGTCCCAGTATACCACGAGCTGCAGCTTGCTATTTACTGGACTTTGGGTCACGGGAGGACGCTAGTATATGTCCTCCCATGACCCTTAATAGAAGTATGGGGAAAAACACTTACCCCAAAGTTCTCTTTTAACCCTTTACTACTCTATCCAAAAAAAAATTTGGGCTAGACATACAGTTTAATAGGTAATAGCAAAATGTTATGATTTCCAGTTGTTATTAGGCAAAGCAAGATCACCTCATTCCTGGGTAATATCTTAGCTTTACATATCAGAATACAAAATAAGACCAGTTAATCACTGGAAATATAAATGGCTACTCCAAGTGAATGGTGCCAAATCAAATAACCCCTTTATATACTATTTAATATATACAACATTAAATCTTCACGTATTACAAAAATATTTCAATTAAAGCCCATTTCCACCTTTGCAAAGGTATCATTAAAAAACATACGCCAGCAATTACACTCAGTGTACATGAAGCAGGCATATGCAGTTGCTATATTATGAACACAAAAACTTTAATTTTTTGTTAGCTTTCCTCTTCATGAAAATGTACTCACGTATACATCATCACTGCACCTTTTCATTACTTCAATAGACGCTAATCACTTTACAAAGGTGGAAATGGACTTTAAACTTAATTCATATATCATAAAATAAAAAAAATTACTTTATTAAAATTCATACAATAATGGGGCCCATTAACTACTCATCTATATACAGTATATATAACAAAGTCAGATTGTCACTCCCCGCCCACTTGTTCCCAGTAATTGGTATCCACAGGCATTTGCCCAGGGCACCCACAAAAAAACTATTATGTAAATTGACACTTAGCTGCTTCCAATCTACTTCCCCATCCATACTGGATGGCAGCCAAATATGTAGCAACACTCATATATAATGCCACATCACTCTGGCACTGGCAGCTATTCCGGCTAGAACATGTTAGCAGCTGTCATGGGTCCATATTGACAGCACTTTCAATGACTCTGGGGCAAGTACTGTCATATTTCGTATATCAGGACTGGAATCTGGAGTGATACATGGAATCAGTGGCTGTAGATGGGTAGTTTAGAGGCGAAATGGTGACCTCAAAGGTCTGAATAGTTGGAGGGACATGGATAGTGGAAAGTCCAGCTCATAATGGCTATAATACATGGGCTAAAGATACAAGGGAAATACATTAATACATTGTAGTGACTTGTGGGAGGTAAAAACAGGGTTCATGCCATCATTAAAAATGCTAACTGATATTATTACTATTAGTTATCATCCTGCAGATATGCAGTCAAAGTGTCAGTATCTTTTTTTAATCTTAATTATTTTCCCCAGAAGATCGGAGGTGAACGACTTGTAGAAACGTCCTATGGCCACAATTTTATAGCCTACATGGGAGGTAGAAGAGACTTTTATGCTGTCACTTATTTTTAAAACTGTTGAATCAGCTAGTGTGTGCGTACAGTGAGAATCCGATTTCCACACTGCACAACTGCTTTTAAAATAATTCAATTTAAATTAATAAGTGATCATAATGTATGAAGATAATGAATCGTATCCGGCTTATGTTTACCATTCTTTCACAGATTGATAATTTTTTGTTCCTTATGCAATAAACAGACATTCTTTTATCACTGTGCATGTTTATAAATTTTTCCTTTTTTTTGCAGACGCAAACATGCACACTGTTACATTGCAAAGCAGCGTAAGGTGTGTATGCGCATATTGCACTTTTTCATTCTGTTTTCCATCAGCCCGGACAAACAGTGGGTAGCTGTAAGTTGGTTTCTGGCAAAATAGAATTGGTGGGATAATTTTGGGTGCAAAATGTTAAGCATCACAAAATGTATCATTCCTAAAAATGGATAGAAATAATCCAATAAAAAAAATCATCATCTGTAACTCCAAAATCTAACCCTTGTGCATTTGGAGGTGTCTTGGGGTGCCATTCAAATGAATGGCAATGTAACACAGCTTGCACACTGTACGACACGTTAGGTGCACGGTGCGATAGTGTGAGCTAAACATGCAATACCATGCATTTAACACAGCGCTATGGCATGAAGAAGACATCGTTGTACACACCTCTGTGGAGAGACACATCTACAATTCACAAAGCGGCATAGTTATAAAACAGTGAATGTTATTTTTACAATTCATTGGTAGTGAAAAAATCACTGCCATTTAAAACATATGAACCTGGAAGATTCACCTGCAGTGAATATTTGGTGGATGGCAGATTCACTACTTTTTAAATAAATGCCTCAGAATAAATTGCAAAGCAGAGTATTGCCACAAATGAACCCTATATTACACACACACACACACACACACACACACACACAATAAATAACTGATCATTTAAATGTGCACATATTGTCCAAGTCAAACAAAATAGTGAGCATCAACTTAAACAAAAAATAAACAAATAAAAAAAATGTAAATAATATTTTCAGATCAAGCAGGCTAGCTCAGATTAATATGAGTGGCCTGATTACAATGTCAATACTACAATAAACAGGAAAGGACCTAATAGAGAGAACAGATGTTTTCTGTCCCCATAATTAGAGTGAACAATATCATACATTTATTAATGAGTCATAAGCATGCAAAACAAATCAGAGGCTCCTCTTTTATGATCTTATTTTCAAGGAAGGATTGTATATATTACAAAATTGTGATGCCATATCTACAGCCTGCTTCACCCAGGTTTTCCATTTCTGATGCACACAATGGCCTACAAAGACTGAGGCACTCAAAGACTGCCCTACAAAGACTGAGGCATATATACCAACCTATAATGACTTTGTTGTGAGAAGATAAACATAAAAGACACAAACAAATGTCTGCATTGCAATATCACTTTCTGCATGGATTAGCCCAAAGATAGGTGTGGTTCTATATCAACCACGTGTTTAATGCACAATTAGTAAATTCAAGCAATTTTAGAAGAACAACTTACTTGCAAGCAGTCCCACTCCAGCAGCAAGAGACCCGACCCACGCAGTCTTCCCTTTTCCTTCATCAAAGACATCTAACCATTCTACGTACAAGACACCGACAGCAAGTGGAGAACCATAGCACAGGAACTGGATAAAGAAGGATGCAGAGACAATGACCCAGCCCCATCCTCCATCTGGTGGCTTCTGATACATTGTGAAGAGTGGCAGTCTAAACTTCTGTGACAGTAAAGTGAAAAAAATTACACATATATATATATATATATATATATATATATATATATCACATCACTGCTACAATA
>NW_017307606.1:433060-459483 GCF_000935625.1 Nanorana parkeri
ATATATCACCTCATTGCTACAATAAGAGGACAGTTTATATGTAAAATGGCAGCACTGGTAATATTAATAGCATAATGCAGTTAAACATGAGCATTTGGAATTGACACTGGCTCAAGAGACACAAAGACTCAAAATTTAAAGTGATTTGTCAGCCATTTTTTGCAACCTTGCACTGTATATGTGGCTCTTCTCTGTCCCCCCTCTGTACCCCTCTGATCCTAGTATTACTTTGTCACTAAGTGCTTGGCTTACTTATATTTGGGGCGAACGCCTTGCCATCTTTTATTTCGCTGTAAAAAAAAGAGCAGTCTGGAGATCACTAAGGCATTCCAACCATACGGGTGCACCATGGGTAGGGCTTAAGCAAAACGAATGGCAAACGCACTCATCAACTCATAACCAGCTTTCAAGCAAAGTGCAAATGAAAGGGCTTTGTACAATAGCAGTGACACACTGGGGTCTCAGCTGCTGTTGTGATGTGCGGGGTCTCTTGTGTGTTCCTGTGCCTTTAAGGGGGTTGGGCTGCCTCCTAGCGAACCTGCACCCACTTTTATCATTTGCTACATGTGCTCCAAGATGGAGACTCTCATATGTTAGAGTTAGGACCGCACTACACAGAGGTGCCTTGACGAGGCAGTGCGGCTTTCACATATTCTGCAGAAGACGTGTATCTAAAATCTCTGTTTTTACCCTTAGAAGTTAGACAGTTTTTTTGTGCATGATGGGTAGGGCTTAGCCCCAATGTCAAAGAACTTGAGGCTTATGTTAACTTTAATTATGAAAGTTAGGGACTACATTCCTTTGTCTCCCACAAATAACATATACAGTATGTAGCTTTAATTTAGATAAGGAGTACAAGGCTCAATATGTACCTAGTGATTCTGCCAGTCCCCTTGTGTAGGAAGTCCTTCCTGACCACGCTAAGCACAGAAGCAGATCTGTTTTCTCTCTGGGACATATAGGAAGCTGTGAATAACGCTGGGCTTAATTCAACCCAGCAGAATGATGCCTTATTGCAGAGAAAAGTATTGCTGGGGGCAGACAGATTAAGGGTGAATATTTCAGCATAAATTGCTTATTCTTTAAATAAGCAATCAAGGAAATTTTGTATTAACCCTTGTAGTTGGGCTGCCCCTGCACTGCAAGGGTTAAGTGCTGTGTTTGGTCTAGGGAGGGAAATAAGTTAGTCGCCCGAACCTTGGAGTCGAACAGCTATGACAGTGCTCCCTCCAGCCTATCTCCTCCTCCACTGCAGCGATGTCCCTTGGAATCCTCCTGTCCTATACACTGTATAAAACGTGATGACTCACTGAACTTAGACCACTACAGCGGAGGGGGAGAGGGGCTCCAATGACTGGTCTAACAACAAGCCAGCTCTGAGGTTCAGATGAGTATAACTTCCTCCCTAGACCAAAAGGAGCACTTAACCTTTTCAGTGTGGGGGTAGCCTCACTGCAAGAGTTAATAAAAAATGTCCCCTAAGTTCTTCTTCAGGCAGCTGGGGAACCTTTTTTTACATTTTTGTGCGTACACAGTATGAAAAAGTTGGTAAACATTGGTCTAGCACAGATAGCAGTTCTAGTACTACAATAAAGGAGAAAGAAAACATTTACTTCCTGTCACACACACATTCATAAACTTTTTATTTTACTACATTTTTCTATAAACATTCAGAAAAACATTTACCATGAGGAAACTTTCAAACAAGTAACATAACCACGTAAGGAGATTAAATGTTAATTAGGTCAATCAGATGTTCTAATATTTTCAAAATGATGTATTAGTTTACATGAGACAGCAGCCCACAGACTGGATAACAGATAGAATACATGGTAACAAATAACAGTACTTTCTGCTAGAATTTACCTTTCAAACGCTTGCTTAAAATATTTTGTTTTATAAAGCATACTATTTATATTAAACATATTTCCAAATAAATGTCCCATTAAACTAAATTTCAGTTTTTAAGGATGTTTAGAAACAAATATTAATCAGCTGTCACTTACCAATTCTGATTTGGATGTCCTTGGTTTTCCAGATGTTTTTAGAGATCATGATTTAGATCTGTCAAAAGAGAAGCAGACAATAAAAAATACAGAGAATTAAATGCCATGCTTGCCCAAATGTTGCGGATCATGGCAGTGGGCAAAAATGGGTAATCGTTATCCTAGATAAAATGGTAAGTAGTAAAAGATTCATGCTCACATCTTCCCTTATACACACACAGTCTTAGCTCTGGTCTACCAAAGCCCAAGCTGGGTGGGAAGGCTTGCACCCAGCTAACCTTTAAACCATGTACGCCAAGCAAAAACAAAACCTGAAATCTTTATTTGGCAGCTGTAGAGTAGTGCACCTGTCACAGCTCTACGCAACCCAAGAATAAATTAACTGCGTGCTGACAATCACCCATGTACTTGTTGCTTGCATCATTTACTCACAAACATTAAGGACAGTAGGAACATATTAACTGCTTTTAACTAGGTAAATTAAATGCTGGAATAGCTTAGATATTATATATGAACTTGTACAGGACAGCTGCATCATGGGCTCCATTTTAAAATAAATATACTATGTAACAAGAACAGCATTTTAAAGCACATAACTCTCTTCCATCTAATCCCTGTCTCCTACCCCTTCACCACTAAGTGAAAAAAAAATAAAGCCTTCTAAAGCCTATTTTATACTTGCAAAACTCCCCTGTGTACCATGCCGGATCAGCTCTGCAGACTGAAGACTGGTGTATCCAACATTGTAGTATGGGCTGAAGGTGACTAGTAGCCTCCTTGTGAGGTCATCATTCTGCTGCAGATTTCTGGATCTTGAGAGGACCCTGCCCCTGAATAGCCAAGAGAAAGTATCCACATAATTTAGGCGGTGGCATGGATAACCAACGAAGGACCCTCCCCCCAGCGAAGAAGATAAAAGGCATGGGGCCCAGCTTGTCATGTGACTACAGATTTAGGTAAGTAAAGAAAGCTTTTAGATTTTTTTAAACAAACAGAGAAATTAGTGGGGGAGGGGGGTATAGAGAGTGGCCAAAGTTCAGCTTTAAAGTGTATTTACAACTTTGCAGTCAAATTTGAGAAACCCCCACAATACTTTATTTACGTGTTCCCATTCACACGGTATATCTAAAAATATGTTTTTTTTTATTTTTCCGACCTACCTAGTTGTTTCTTTGCATGCTTACACACAGGACTCTATAGACAGCTTCTATTGCTTAGGATAGCTTGCAATGTGTAATTAGGGGAGAAACCAAGGGAGAGTTTTTTTAAAAGTGCATTAACATACAATGTACCGTCCATGCCTTGAGATTTTATATTCTATGTTAGAATAAACAGCATGTATGATGGCTGTGCTCTCAGCCACTTAGGCTGTACAGAGATTATTTAGCTGATGGCTTAAAATACATCCTGCATCCTGACAGTAGGCCTGTGTCCTACCAAAAGATGCTATAATTGGGATGTTTTAAACGGATATATGATGGTCTGTTTTGTGTTGCTTCCATCTGGTCTGTGGTCTCCCAAAGTTGTTACCTCTACCTCACAGGCAGAGTTGAAGCTGGTTGTTTTGTCGCTGACTTGCGAATTTTGAAGAAATGAGGGGGGCACTATGTTCAGCATAACTTTACCATTCTTCCCACTCATTTGGGGGTTTACCAGGCCTCCTTATCATCACAGCGTGCACATCTAGATTAGAACTGATAATGACGATCTACCAGTGCAAAAAGGGTTAATTATGGTAAATATAACTTGCCAGCCTACTGCTTAACATTACATATATGAGAACAGCTATATATCAGGTAAAAATGTAAGCAGACTTTTTTTAAATGGTAATGGGAACATGTGACAAATATAAAATAGGTGTTATTCCAATTTGGCTGCAAACATGGAAATACACTTTAAGTTAAAATGTCCAAAGAAAAAATTGTTATACACCACAGTGCTCAGCATAAAGGATTCTTCAACATCAAACGTTGAGGGCGAAGGTTGCCGTCCTCAAGGCCAGTGGGAAGTATCCTCACATAACATGTAACACAAAATGAAACAAACAGCGCCTTCTCCTAGTGTATGTTGGATAGAGTAATAAAAAGTGATAAAAACTGCTCACATAGGGGAATGAGCAATGGGAATATATTGGTAATTCCTCTATAAGAGTAGTTTTTATCACTTTTTATTACTCTATCCAACATACACTAGGAGAAGGCGCTGTTTGTTTAATTTTGTTTTACACTTTAAGGTAATATAAGGGCTGATACTGTTCACATCCTTCTGAAATTCTAGTTGCGTGGCTACTCCCCCACTGGACTCAATATTTTTACCGACCCGGTTTAGGTATACAGATCAGGAAATTCAGAGCAAAGTCAGACATCCTTGTCTGCATACTTGTTCTGTGTTAGTGAATCAAAGTGCCAGAGCTTGAGGGTTAGCATAACTACCAGGTAACCAGAATCTTCAAAAAGGAAAGTCAGCCTACATATTTCTATCAATAAACAGTTCCATTGTTGTATTAAAGGAGTTTGTTTCCAAACCATCAACAATTCCACCATCACTTCAGTTTAAGAAACAAGGAATGAGGGCTCTTTTTTGTAGCAGCTTTCTCTAAAGATCACACATATTAAGCTTATATGGTGGTCTTCCTCATTGGTAACAAGGTCCCAGCAGTATTTTCAGAATGGCACATGCTCTTCATAATTTGCCTCTTAAGGGTATATTGATCATTGATTCACTGGGCAATTCACCAAATAGGTATTAGCCTAAGTGAGATTCAGCGGGATGCACCCTTAATTCCACAGTCACATTCACCCATTTTACAATAGCATAAATGCTGCTGCTGGGGAACAGCCATTGTATCTCACATATACAGTATTGGTCAAGAATCGGATTTAGCCTGCAGAATTTATCGGTAAACGGCTCTCCATGGTGCTGAAACTGTATGTACGCAATTTCAGCACTAGGAGGATTAATTGCATTTTATTTATTTATTTATTTATTGTAATGTTTTTATGGAGAGGCTGGTCAAATTCAATGAGACAAACTGGAACTTAATGATGACAGGTTTCAGCTGCAGTGGCTAGAGAATTCATCTGAAAATTGGCTCCTGCTTATTTCCTGATCTGCTTAGCAAAAACTAGAAGGCCTGACTATTGCCAAAACTGGGCATCCAAAGTAGTTTGCTGAGTGTCCAGGTTGCATGAGTAGAACACATTTTCGGCTGGGCACTTTAGCCCCTAGATTTGCCACATCCCATCATTAAGCTTCAATTTGTCTAACAGAACTGGATCAACCTCTCCAGATTATGTGCTGATTTCAAAAACAATCTCTTCAGTCTGGTCCCAGTCCTGAGTTGGATTTTTGATCAAATCAAGTTTATTCATTTTCAGACAGGAGAAAAAATATAACATATAACGCATATGTGCGAGGGGTATACAGGTATACAGGCAATTTGGTCCGCAGCACCCGGTACATTCCAGTAGTATCATGGTAATGGGTACTGCCCACATCATATACATTGAGAGCCTATGTGGCATACATCAAATGAGAGTAAATAACTGGGCAGCCCTTTACGGCTCCGTATACCTAGATAAACAGAGACCGGGGGGTGAGTTGGATTTTGACACCAAGTCCATTGTGGATGCTCTTAAATAGGCAGTAAAAAAGTAGGGATATATACCATGAGTTGAAACTGAAAACCAAGACTCTGCTGCAAATGTGAACAAGACTAGATGACAAATGGTCCAACAGCAGCACTACTAAGTTAGTAAAATTAGTACTACTGTGACTTGTGAGAATAGGAAATTCACATTAGGAGCCAGATGGCTGGGTACCCCAACTAGTCAGGGCTCATTGATGAAGGTGAGGTCATCAATGTTTTGGATTGGGTGTGTCTGTGGCAACCGTAGAAAAGTTTCTTCCGTGACCTGCTCCCCCTGCTTCACATGCTTCTTCGTGAAGGAATCCCCATTTAAGTTGGTGGTTTATTACATATTTTGGCTTTCAGGAGTTCATAGAGAGAGGGGAGGCGATCACCAAAGGAACTTGACATGGCATGAAAAGTAATTATAAATGTACAGACTCTTACAGCACCGTCTTCACCATTCCATAAAGCAGGGGTATTTAAACTTCAGCTCTCCATCTGTGGTGAGACTACAAATCCCATAATGCCTCCACCTCTGGAAGTCACGCCGATAGCTGTCAGAGTCTTGCAATTCCTCACTTGTAGTAGACTTGCAGACTTGTAGTTCTACCACGGCTGGAGAGCTAAAGTTTGGTTACCCCTGCCCTATAGGGAAAAAGCCCATTGGAAAACAATCCATAAGAAAGTCTGAAATATGGAAAAACATTTGAAAAGAAACATCTGATGGTGAAGCTGAACGCTTTGCTCATTTAAATTCTTCATAGGAACAGAACCTGACAACATGTTAAACTTTTATTAATGTTTCCTGTTAAAAGGTATTTGGAAAGAGTACAGCAAATTATTATCTAGCAAAAACGAATCCCATACTACATGTAAAATGATGCAACAACCCTCTCCAGCTTTTTTCTCCCCATTTATAAGTAACTGACCAGAAAGGACAGCTGGGTTAGCCGTTGACGGTTAACAGAGGTACGCTTTAGGCTAGCTAACGCATAACTGCACTTAACTGGTTGGAAATAGCAAAACATAGAGAAATAAGTCAGACTGACAAAAAACATTTTTATAACATAAAGAGAATGACTGTGATTGAAACATTTCTTATTTTTTAGCTCTTTAAATACAAATGTTATCTTTAAATTGTTTAAACAAACAAGCTTCCAACTCCTTCATCGTTTCTTACACTTATCCTCCTAAAATGTGAAGACTTTCCCTATTCAGCTAAGATACCTCTTCTGCCTATATTAAGAAGAAACCAAGCTAACTGAACATCAGGATACCGTTTTACCATGGACCTGACCTGGCCTAATAGTAGCCAAGGTGACAATACTGCTGAAGAGCAGCACCTTGTGGTACCTGTGTTAGGGCTGACGTACACAGGGTATTGTTCCACTGAGAACTGCCGGTACAAATCAATGAGAATCCAAAAGCAGCTTGACGGAGCTTGGGAGGAGGGCAAATGCAGGTCAAAAGCACATATGAAGGAACTTAGGCTGACCTCAGAAGAATCTTAAACTGATCTTATATACAAGCTGAATGCATCTGAAATAATACTACACTCGTCCATCGCTACAAGCTCTTATACATCTATTCAAAGCAGAGAACTAATAGAGCCCTACGCTGGACACCACAATGTTACTCTACACCGTAACCTACATTTATATCCCATTCATAAAATTCAGGCCGTTGTGTAGAGGCTGTTGTGTCTCATGGAGTTTTCTCTACTTAAGGATGCAGAAAAAACTCCATAATTGAAGGAGAGACCAGGTCCAATGGCTTTGACTAGTTAAGGAATTGGGGGCTTCTTCTACTGGCATCTTTTTTTGCTTTGGTTTGCTTCAGAGAACCCAAAACGAAGTGCAATGTACACCTGTAAAGAGTACTGCTTCATTTTATAAATGCGTGGGTTTTGGAGGGGGGGGGGGTTTGACTTCATGGATCTCTCAAAGTCATATGCATAACATTGACGTGCCCCATTTGCCTCATAAATGTTTATTTTTATTTTTAATCTTTACACTCCCTGAAATGTTAAATTAAAACAAATGTTTAAAAACAGGTAGCTCTTAAAAACTGCATATAATCAAATGACATTGTTACCCTTTTTCTTTATGAGCATCCAGTATAGTTCTATAAGGTTCTCAAGCAGAACATTCACAAATTATATGGCTGTTTCTATACAATGATGGACAGTGCTGCCTATAAGGAAACAGGGAAAGTGCCCACTGCGTCATCTCCAAATGTTCTGCTGTGATCTATTGACTGGTCAATTAATAGGAGCTTTATGTAATTAAGTTGAACTTCCCGGGGTACACAGGCATTTAAATTCCAATTTGACAGGTCCTTTAACATAACAATATTTTCTAGTATAATTTCCCTAAAATTTAGATGTATGTAGGAAAATATGAAACTTCCTGCTGCTATGTGCTCATGTACATGTCATTGTTCTGCTTGGCTATATGAGCTGTAGAACAGAGTTTATGTTCTTTGTGCTATTGTTCTGGGACTGCGAAAGACACGATTACCAATACAGTATTATATATTCAAAATCAGAGACCCAAGGGGGTCTCATCCACAATTTCCTACATCAACAGGGCTATTCACTAAAGGGTGAAGCGTTTGGAGAAGGCAGGAGAAGTGAAAAATCTAGGACAACATAGCTGAACTGGAAAGTGAGCTGAATTGGAGAATTCTTCCAAATCAACTTTTTGGGCCTAGATTGTTCACTTCTCCTGACTTCTCCAAACTCCTCACCCTTTTGTGAATAACCCTTATAGCCTAAATGATCTGAGATTCTTTAATTCTAAGTGGAATATGTAAACTGATAATATTTGGTAAATTTTTATTAAAATCTGATTGGTTGTTCTGGGTTCGGTCATTGTTCACAATGTCTTTATATATTTCTTGGATAACTTAAAAAGCAAGAGTTAGTTACCTGCATATTTATTATATAGAACATTATTATATAATGTTATTATCTTTATTATATGTGACGTGCCCCTACTGTTATAATCCACATACAGTATGTTTTATTCTGACAGCATGGTCCAGGATACTGATGCTGCATGAATCCATTGTAATATTTAATAATATTATTTATTCTTTGTGGCTGCTTTTGAAAATATGCACTTTTGTTTGTATTTTTGGGAAAATACCTCACTGATTTTATTTACAAAGCAAAAATAAATAAGACATTACCCCTACACCAGTAAACATGATTATGGATTGGCCATTCATCTACAGAGCTAGAGTTTTAAATTGGTTTTACCACTATATTTAAGGCTAGACTCCAGGCAAACAGCTAGATACACCGTTACAATATATATGGTTTCACGGTTTTATCTGCCAGAGAATTTTTCACTGTTTCAGCTGCAGCACCATAGCAGGACCTGAAAACATTTCCAGCTTGACCATGATGGAAAGGCAGCATGCTGATAAGGTCATCCTTCTACTCTGTCCTCTTGCCAATATATGCACTGTGCCAGACCCTAATTAGTTCCAAGTGCTTGTCCTCAATAGCTCAATCTAGTTCTGGCCACACACTATACATTCTGATTGTGCATGTAGAGTGAGGACCTGCATATACTGTATATTACAAATTGAATGAATTGTTTATGTTTGTCTGTTTATTACATAGTTTTTGTAGATCAAACGGTAATTGTACAAAGGATGTACAATCAGATTGTATGGTCGTCTCCAGTTCTGCTGTTCAAAATGTGAACAGCAGCATCTGTTATCTGTATCAGTGTACCTTAGAAGAGTCTACAGCAGCACCTGCAGTACAATCAGACAAGTACAAGGACATTACTGTCTATACCATTGGCTGTAGTGTAAATGATACCAGAGCTATAGTAAAACGGGTGTGCAGGGGGAAAGGGTGATTGTGCAGCTTTACCTGTGTGCATACTGCCAGCAGACAAGGATGTGATTGGAGGAAGGCTTCAGCTCTCACACCGATGTGCAATGAGTTCCAGCTACTCCCTCCCGCTCCCCAGCACGGCTCAGCGATGTCTGTGAAACAAATAGTTTTCTCTTTTCTGCTTTGTATCTCCTATTTATTGCGCCCTCCTCCTCCTCCTTCTCCTCCCCGCTTTACCTCCTTTCCCTGGCTGACATCAGACCAGTCTGAACCAGTTCCTATAACTGCAGAGTGTCAGATAATGGGATTGGGGAGGGGGTGCTTCCAATATGCTGTGCCCAGTGCTGGCAGTCACATCACTGGATGGTACCTGTATCTGCTAGACACCAGTGACAAAGTACCAGCAGCTGCACCCTCCAAACCTCAGGGATTAGCTGCATCCTGCTTGTCAATCGCTTCATGCTGCTGTGGCCATGTGATTACATTAGTTCTGTAGTCAGTAGTCCTGGAAAGATGCTTGAGCTAAAGCTGGTCATGCGCTGCTAGATTTTCACACGAGCGTTGATACAGAATTTTCGATAACGCCATCAGAGACTTGACAAGTGTCGGTAGAAACCTTGTTTGGTTTTAAAGCAGAACTCCGGGCAAAACCCTTGCAGTGGGGCTACCCCTGCTGCGCCTCAAAGGTTAATGTGACAATAAACTCAGGAGATAAATCGTAAAAATACATTCAGGTACCTTTACTATTAACAAAAATGTATCTTATTTGTGGATCACTCGGCTGTAGATCCTCAAATCATCTCTGAATTGGTGCTGACACCGTCCTTCCTCCTGGAGGGTGGCTACTTTTGCTCCCCATGGTCTCTGTGTGTGTTGTAAAGTAGCCTCTGCTCCAAGCTCGCTCCTGTAATAAACGATATCTTCAATACAAATTAGTAAACTAAACATAAGATTGTAGTCCATCACAGGAGTGAGCTTGTGCGGTGACTACATTACAACACACACAGGGACCATGGGAAACAAAAGTAGCCACCATCCAGAAGGAAGGACAGTGTCAGCACCAATTCAGAGATGATTTGAGGATCTACAGCCGAGTGATACACAAATAAGATACATTTTAGTTATTAGTTAGGGTTTGTGAATGCATTTTTAAGATTTAACTCCTGAGTTTAGTGTTCATTTTGTCTAGGTGCTAAAAAAAAAAAATTACACTCACCCGAACGTGGAGCCGGCTGGCTGCTATTCTGATCCCTGAAGCCTGTCTCCTCCTCCAGTGCAGCAATGTACCTAATACATTGGGGGAAATGTATCAAAACTGGAGCAGACAGAATCTGGAGCAGTTGTCCATAGTAACCAATCAGCTTCAGTTTTGGGAGTCCCTTTTATAAATTGCCTGGAAGCTGATTGCAGTTTCTAGTCGATGGTTTAGGTCAGTGATGGCGAACCTTTTTGAACCCGAGTGCCCAAACTGCGACGCAAAATCAATTTATTTATCTCAAAGTGCCAGCGCTGAAAATAAGTTTAGTATTGTATTGCAGTTTCGGCGCTCGGGTTTAAGAAACGTTCAACATCACTGCCTTAGGCAAAAAAGAGAAACCCGCATATTCAAACATTAAGGCCCCATTCACACTGAGCGACACTCACCTGGGCGGATTTCCGCGCGGCCGGGATAGCGCGACTGTTCAGGCGACGTTCCAATGACGATCGCGCAACCTTCGGGCTGCATGCAAAAATCGAAAAATCACGCGACATTCGCGGGAAAAAGGGTCCTGCACGAGTGACGGGCGACATGAAGCTGTACATTAAAACAGCTCCATTGAAAAGCATTGGATGGCGACTTCTTGCGATATCGTGAGGCGGAAATCGCGCGATAAGACGCCCAGTATGAATGGGCACTTATACACTCAATGAAACACATACACACACTTATTAAAACACACACATTACACACACACAGAACTACTAATAAAAATGAATAATTAAAACATTGCCCCCTCTCCTGCTTGCCTGTTTTGCAGGGAGGTGGGCTGCATCCCTGTGCAGGGCTTGTACTGCTCTCACGGGGGGCCCGAACTTCCCGGATCGCCTCTGTAGTCGGGCCGGTCACAATCAGGCAGCGGCGGTGACCTCTAAACAGGCAGGTTAGACGGCCGCTCGCAGGGGCCTCCCGGGGTCCTAGCGAGGAGGAAGCAGCCATCTAACCTACCTGTTTATTGGCCGCCGCCACTGCCTGATTGTGACTGACTGGCCCGGATCGCGTACCAAGGCGATCCGGGTCAGCCGGATCTATTTCAATTGGTGGTCCCTGAACCTGGGCTCGCGTGCCAGCAGAAACGGCCTTGCGTGCCCTACCTGGCACGTGTGCTATCGGTTCGCCACCACTGGTTTAGGTTGTGATATATACATAAAAATAAAATAACTTAGTGGAAGTTTGTCTTTACCTTATATAGATTATTGGCTGATTAGCCAATCCTGTGCATAGTATTATAAATTAGTTCATGCGCAGTAGAAATTTGAGCGTTTGAACATCTGTTTGGCTGGGAGAGGTCACCTGTTGAATCTGCACATTATTTTGTCACATTCTGCTGAGCTACTGAGAAGTTACTAATTACATTCCTAGTTTTGTTACATATATTTTTGAATAATATCTTGTGGTTTAATTTTTTTTATGATGAATTTGGCTGATCAATATTATTGCATATTTCGATCCTTTTTTTATTATTGTCACCAGTATATTTTGATTATTATTTTCCACTGATTTTAATAAATAAATAAATATATATATATATATTTATTTGCACATTATTGTTTTTATTTCTTCTTCATATTAGCGCAAATAAAGAACTCGAATTATTAGTTGATTTGTGAAATTTGTAGGGAATCTCCATAATTCCAGATCCCTACCTTTTTTCATAAATTAAATACTGTTTATTTCTATCAGAGTAAACATTCTGACAGATATTTTGTATCAACGATTGTACAAAAATCCAAAGTGTGAAAGAAAAGAGAAAATGTCAATATTTTGTCAAATTGCAGTCAAAAATGATCATCCATTTGAACCAATTAACTATTATAAAACGGAACAAATATTCTGAAAATGATGTTTTCGAACAAAATTCTACAGCTGTATGGCCAGTTTAGGATGCAGTAAATTTCTCTTCCATATCATTTGCCTTTTGGCCAGTCATTGAGTTCACCAGAAGGAATGGATGTATCCATTTACCCCAATATCTTACACTTTTGATATCTTTTATTGAAAAGTTAATGTTTATAGATTTTGATATGCATATGTATGTGTAAGGTTGTGGGACTATTATGTTTGTTATTGTTTCCAAAATACAAATATGTCTATGTACGTATTCAGTTATGTATGACAAGGAGGCTTTAGATGGCATTAAAAGTATGATTTTGTGAAACCGTTTTTTCAGTTCCCAAAAATGATAAAAATAGAAAGAAATTCCACAGCTTGATTTTATTTTCATGTAAATAACTGAAGTACACACAAAAATGTAGAAGTAGACACAAAAAACTGTAGAAGTAAATACAGAACATGGTAGGTGGTTAGTAGGGGGTTGGCCATGCCAGGCAACCATAGAAGATACACAGTTCTAGTACAGTTACAGTGCCTTCTAAAAGGCAAGCAATCTGGGTATAGTACAGTACAGCAACCTCTCAAAACTGGCCCCAAAGTGGGGCAATGGTAGTGCCAGCTTCCCAGGAAGCCAAGAGAGAATATACAATAGTATGTGAATGTCACAAACTATCCTCAACTGCAAAACACACACCTTGTTTTTATCTAAAGAGGACATGAACTGTGGAACTCAGAAAAAACAATCAGAGCGTGAACATCTAGTCAGCTCTATTGCCTGTGGTCTCCCTGCAGCTGATCTTTTCCCTATTACTGAGTTACCATGCCTTGGTCTGCACTGCACCTCCCTGATTACTGATGATCTGATGACTGGTCTGGTAATATAGAAGAAGCAGCAGGAGAGATGCAGAAAGCAAAGATCCACAGAATGAATAAAATAGAAGCAGGAAGATCCTAGCACTGCAGATCCTCAGTTACAGATTTCTCTCCAGCAAGTGAACAGTGAGCGGCATAGTAGTGACCTCACCAGATCGTATGAGACTAGAGGCAGCAGTGCTGTACATGATCGCACATTGCAGATATACAACTATGGGGCTACAGACACAGCAGTGCCTAGGCACAATAACATATCAAGACATGCATTGCTACTGTATTTTCCATAAGGAATTCAAGACAAAAGTTATAGGTTTCAGAGAACTTCTTAAGCACAATTAACATTTCTAATTGTTCCCTATAACACGAACAATCTTCACTTTGATTTGAGGTCTACATTATGAAACAAAATGAAGTCCGAAAACCATAAAAATTAGAGATGCACCGATACCGATACTAATATCGATATCGGTGCCGATACCAAGTATTTGGGCGAGTACTCGTAACCGCCCAAATGCTCAGATGCCTAGCCCGATACTTCCTGTATCAGGAAGCCGGGCAGCGAGTCATTACACGCTGCCCGGTTTCCTGATTGGCCGGGAAGCGGCTCCATGCTCTCTCGTCACTTGTGAAGGTCGCTCCTGGCTGGAGAGGCCCTGGGGGTGACAGGCTGGAGATGCCGAGATGAGAGGGGACAGAGATCCGCAGCATACAAGCCATAGAGTCGAGCACTGCAGAGACATGCTGGGTCATATGATTATTATTATGGGGATTCGTATGGGACGGTTTTCTTGTTAATCGGGAAACCGGGTTGCGAGTCTTTACATGCTGCCCGGCTTCCCGGCTAATCAGGAAGCCATGTGGCGAGCCATTACACGCCACCTGGCTTCCTGAATGGGACTTCCGGTACTCGGTAATTGGTATTGGCAAGTACTGAAAAAAAATTATTGGTACTTGTACTCAGTACCAGAGTATCGGTGCATCCCTAATAAAAATATTAGCATTACATAAATCACTCTCATTAAGGGCCCTTCCACACCAGTCACTTCCATTTTAGCAGAGAAGTGTACTGCGCTGAGGTGTGGAGCCATCCAGTGCACTGGACTGCACATAACCTGAGTATTGCAATGTGAATGGGGCACATAGAAAACAATTGTTTTCTTTGTGCCATTGCCGGGAATCAGTGAATGACGCTGATCCAATGCGGAAAAACACAGTTTCCGCAACTGGTGTGAAAGAGGCCTATCAGTAGTTTCATTTGTAAAATGACCAAAACATTTTTTCGGCAATATTCTACGTTTGGACATTCCTAAAGTACTGAACTGTCAGTGAGGTCAAGTTGTTCACTAAAACTATACTTTAGACAAATATAAATGCCAATGAATGCAGTTATGTATTCATTAAAAAAAACATTTAAAATAACCTATCAAGATAAACATATTGAATCTGGATCAGTGACTCGTTTCTGAAGCTGTGTGATCCAGAGCTGTCACTCTAATGCTTGCTTCATTCCTTTTAGGCTGCATTACTGTTGTGGTGTGTTACAGCAGGATTTCACATGTTAATATGCATTGTGTCATTCATTTTTAATGGGCTGTCAACACATCACAAGAGACAATTTAATGAATATGCTTTTTTTTTTAAAGCACTGCACCACAATTTGCATTGTGATGCAATGGGAAGGTGTGTTGTGGTGCCATTCAAAGTATGCATTGTGTTAATGCGCTACTGCAATGAACAGATGTGAATCAGCCCATAAAGCAGTCATATACTTCACTTATTTAATAGGGATTTTGTAACAAGATTTCACCACTTGAAGTCCGGGATGTTAAATCCCCTTCCTGTCCAGGCCATTTTTCAGTATTCAGCGCTGCAGCACTTAGACTGACATTTTTTCCGTCATGCAACGCTGTACTGAAATTAATTTTATAACATTTTTTGAGGACACACATCTTTTGGTGGTATTTAATCACCACTGGGGATTTTATTTTTTACTATATAATGAAAAATGTACCGAAAACTTTGAAAAAAAGCACCTGTTTTCCCTACATTGTGTTACGAAATATTAATTATTACCAACATTTTTGGTAAATTCTAAAAGACGGGATCACGTCATGTAAAAAGACACCAAACATGTCAATCTTTAAAATTGCGCATGCCCACAAAATCGCAAAAAAAACTACCATACCCAAAATTGGCCATAGGTGACTCTTAAAAAATTAGTGATTGATGGTGCTAACATTATTGCTCAGGGTCCGACATTCACGGTCATATGTAACATGTGGAGCACAATGAGCGTAATCGTCATTTTCAAACCAAGGCGCATCCTTTGCATGTGTATGTGGGGGCGGGGACTATGTGATAGCCAATTTACAGTGACAGATCCTCTTTATGGAGACATCAGGGGTCTTTACGGGGACGTACTCAAAAAAAATGTGCTTAACCAAGAGAGGTTAAAACAAAGTGCGGCTGATAAAGGGGGTCGGAGAGTCAATATGAAGTACAAAAAAATTGTAATTTATTAATTAAACAAGATTTTTCTTGGAATTAACCAGATGCACCATATAAACCAACACACCCGACATAATTAAAAACTGGTTATTGCAACAACCCATTCATTCAAGTATGCACACAAACATTCTTGGACCAGCTGATCAGCGTGTCATATAAAACCGGTTGGTCCTCAAATAATTTGAGGAGACAGTGCTTAGACTATGATTATAGGTTGAAACTAATTCAAGGGATTTGTGTCGAATATCTAGGATACTTGATCTAATGTATCTTAATATTTCAGTCCATCTTATGAGATGATTATTTTGTAGGTTTCATAATATAATTGGTTGGACATTCACTTGTATATCCTTAGTTCTTAAGTGGGAACAGGTTATATTCAAAGTGGAATGCTTGATTGAAGATAGATCTTTTTAAAGGTTTAGAGACATCGATGGAAGCCTGGTAGATCAGAAAAACACATAACCATGAGTTGCAATCACACTTGGGGAAGTGTCCCCAAGTGTGATTGCAACTCATGGTTATGTGTTTTTCTGATCTACCGGGAAGTGTCCCCAAGTGTGATTGCAACTCATAGTTATGTGTTTTTCTGATCTACCGGGCTTCCATCTATGTCTCTAAACCTTTAAAAAGATCTATCTTCAATCAAGCATTCCACTTTGAATATAACCTGTTCCCACTTAAGAACTAAGGATATACAAGTGAATGTCCAACCAATTATATTATGAAACCTACAAAATAATCATCTCATAAGATGGACTGAAATATTAAGATACATTAGATTAAGTAGTTACAGTACTGTGCACCTACTGTCATACTCTCATCATCACTGACACGCGATAACTCTCACTGTTTGCAGCTGCCTTAGTCTAGGAACATTTACTAAGGGCTGCAGAGGGGTATCTCAGGTAACATACTGGCATTTATTGATATGCCAAAATGTAATCTTACTACGAAATAATGAATACCAGACTGCATATAACAACCGCAGGGATATATTGGCTCTCACACCCACAAATAAATATTATAGTAAATATGACTAAGGTTAATAATCCACACATAAATTATTGTTCAGTTATATCTTATTAATTCAGAGGTATGACTTGTTTAAACGGGTGAGCATGACTGCACTTGGCACTCTTTATCTTAGAAGGATGCTTGCCAGTGCTGAGATCCCAACACATTTACCCAGCACAGCATGCTTTACACCACTGCATATGACGCTTTGCATTGCACTTGGTGATGTAAGGTTTGGATGCAGCTGCTCGGCCATGTAAACCCATTCCATGAAGCTCTCTATGCACTGTTGTTGTGCCAATCTGAAGCCCACATGAATTTCGGAGGTCTGTAGCTATTGACTCTGCAGACAGTTGCCAACTTCTGCGCACTGTGAGCTTCAGCATGCTTTGACCCTGCTCTTTCATTTTACGTGGCCTACCACCTCGTGGCTGAGTTGCTGTGGTTCCCATTTGCTTCCACTTTGTTATAATACCACTAACAGGTGACCGCGGAATATTTAGTGACAAGCAAATTTTACGTAACACCTGAATCCAATGATTTGGAGGGGTGTCCCAATACTTTTGGCAATATAGTGTATATATGTATTGTATGGTGACTGTTACTTTAAGGGCAAGTCGGGTCCATGCCTGGCGCTATGACCAGGACAAACCTGCCCGTGCACAGTTGTTTGCCCTGCTGCACCTCCTGAAGGACTGGTTACAGCCGGAGAAACTTTCCCCACAGCAGCTCGTGGAGCGGGTTGCCCTGGACCGCTTTGTGCATGGCCTCCCCAAGGGACTGTATCGTTGGGTGACCCAGACAGAACCTCAAACCCTGGATGAGATGGCTACAGCAGTAGAGCGATACACCTGTGCTGGGGGTTTGTCTGGGAACAATCAGCTTTCATACAGGTTAGAAATATGACCACAGTCACACCCCAGAAAACTCCCTATAACCCCCCACACACAAGCAATGCCTAGATTTGTTGCTTTAGGCCATCCTAATCAACCCCGGCAATGGTATTAAAAAAGCATCTTACGCTCTAAAAGTCAAGTTGTATGTGCACTTGTATTTAGCCCATACTAGCCAAAGTAATAGGTCTACTCTATTGTATTAAACACACAGAGCATATGTGACTACATATAATGACCACCTATCACTTTCTCCTTTTCTGTTCCAATCTGCCCCCAGCCCACCCAAGTAACATAGTAACATAGTATGTAAGGTTAAAATAAAGACCAAGGTCCATCCAGTTCAAACTATATGTGTGTGTGTGTGTGTGTGTGTGTGTGTGTGTGTGTGTGTGTGTGCGTGTATTTATCTTACTCTAACACTTACTATATCCCTGTACATTCTGCGAAAGAAGAAACTCATCCAGAAGTTTCTTGAATTTATCAATGTTATCCAGTGGTGGACTTATGGAACAATGGACATTGGTGCAAGATTTTTTTTTTGCCCCCCCGCAATACTTTATACAGAAATGCAGAATGGTAATGGCTATAGAGAACTACAACTCCCAGCAATACTCTCTATAGAAATGCAGAATAGTAACAGCTATAGGGGACTACAACTCCAATGCCTGTGATAGTGAGTTCCAAACTTTCACCTCTCTCACAGTGAAATACCCCTTGTGATTTCTAAGATTGAACTCGCCAGGCTGTATTGGCAATCCATTGAAGTTTTTAATAAAAATGCAATGGTTGCCTATAGAGACCAATTGTGCAAAACCAGTCTTTTAAACATATTTTTGTATTTTTTTTTTATTTCATTAAAAGTAAAAAGGAATGTTCCTTTTCTGTGATGCTACCATCCCCAAAACACTTCTTAACCAAAGAGTAAGTGAGGAAAGGGACCCTTCTCTATGTTTAGGGATCCGAACAGCAGAGTAGACCTGTCCGGGGGCACATCAGAGTTGGACAGGTGGTGTGAGACATTGGACATCAATTTTCAGCCAAAATAGCAAAATCACTATTAACCAGTTGACATCCGCGGTGTTAAACCCCCTCCCCATCCAGGCCATTTTTCAGTATTCAGCGCTGCGGTACTTTGACTGACATTTATTCCGTCATGCAATGCTGTACTGAAATGAATTTTATACCCTTTTTTGGGGACAGATAGAGCTTTCTTTTGGTGGTATTTATTCACCACTGGGGTTTTTATTTTTTTACTATATTAAGGAAAAATCACAGAAATTAAAAAAAAAAAAACAGTTTCCCCTATATTAAATGATAAAACATTTATTATTACCCAATTTTTTGGTAAAATATAAAAGACGGGGTCACGTCGGGTAAAAAGACACCAAACATGTCAAGCCTTAAAATTGCGTGCGCGCGCGAAACCTCAAAAAACGATAATACCCAAAATTGGCCATAGGCGACGCTTTAAAAGCTGTTACCGCTCATCAGTTTAGTGTTATCAGTGATTGATGGCCCTAAAATGATTGCTCTCACTGCGACGTTCGCGGCGATATGTAACATGTGTAGCGCAATTGTAATTTTTGCGCGCTGGGGCACCGGACGCGTATTTACGTTTATAGGCGCGTAAACGTGGGGGTGGGGGATTTAAACATTTTGGGGGGGTTTTTCCCCTTTTTTTATATCTGACTTTTATTTTATTTTACTTTTTTATATGTGACTGTTATTTATTTTTATTTATATTCATTTTTTTGCACTTATTGTTATTGCTATTATATAGGGGGATAACAATCCCCCTATATAATAGCAAAGGCACACTGACAGGTCCTCTTTATGGAGTCATTAGGGGTCACCTGAGTCACCTGTGGACCCCAAAAGAAGCTGATGAAGCAGAGATCTGCGGACGCAAACGAGCACATATAGGCGATCGGCGGGCTATGGACCCGCTGATCGCCTATATGTGAACCACCCGGTACCGGGTGTTCGCATTGGACGGGTCTTTTCTGCCCGTGCGTGCCCGCTAGGGGGCGCGCGCGAGCAGAAAAAAAATGCCGTCTGGCGACGGCAACCCGCCAATGCAGCAGTGCCGTCCGTCCGTTTTTCTACTACGGGCGGACGGCAAGAGGTTAAAGAATGTTGACTTGGACTACTGACCGCAAAAACAGGGTGCCTCCTTCCTGAAAGGAGGGTCACCCAAATTGAGAAATCCATATGTAGTTAGGTCAAATGAAAGTGCCAAATCAGTTAATAGGAGTCCAAAAGCTTTAATTAAATGTCTGATGAAAACCAAAATACAGATACTGCCAACCCATTGGCCCCCAAAACAGGGCTGTATTTGTTCTAGTTGTCATCAGACAGATAATTAAAGCTTTTGGAATCCTATCACCTGATTTGGCACTCTCATTTGACCTAGCTACACGGGGACACATCAGGACATCTCTGGGCCCTGAAAGGTAAATCTTAATAAAACTCTTTTTGTAAGTGGAAATCCCGGCAAACAACTGAATACACAGATACAATACATATTTGGGAGCTGCTTTACCAGAGGATTTATATTTCTGTCTATTCAGACCTGAGATTTACACAGCCCTGCCACAAAAAAGAACAGCCGTGTCTGGCAGGGCAGGAGACCGGATTTTTTTCTGCTGCAGATAGGCAACACTGAGGCTCCATTCACACCTAGGCAACACCTAAACACGCATGACTTAAAATACGCGTTTTGTGCACGTATGTTAAGTCATTAGTTTTTGTGAGCAGATTTTGGCACAAACGCGCAAAAAAAATGCACTGCATGTTTTCAAGCGCTTTCTACTGAGACTATGAAACAAAGCGCACTGTAATCTGCTCCAAAGTAGCTCATGTACTATTTCAAGCAACAGGCATATTTCTGCTTGCGACAAAACTCACAAGTGTGAATGGGAGCCATAGAAATGAACAGGATGCCTTTGGTGGAGCGTTTTGTCGCGCTAAATCGGCTGGGACAATGCGCATAGGTGTGAATGGAACCTTACTGGTATTGTTCTTTCCCCAGTCTGTGACTGGACAGTGAACGGAGAAGCAGCATGCTGATGAGCTTTACCTATCAGGATGTTCCTTGTTAGCTCATGACTTCTGCAGCACAATTGACTGGCTCCTTGTGATAGGTCTTCCTTTCCCAGCCTGAGTCCTGCTATACAGTGGAATGCAAGTGACTGATACCAAGTCACGTACACTCACAAGTTGCATTTATAAATTACATTTTAAAATATATGTACAAAGCTGCAATAATTTGTGCCTTTTTATATTTGCCAGGAGTTCAGCTGTAAAACAAAACTGAGCATAATAACATAATGCGCCTTTATGCATAATGTAAAAAGTATGCATATTGCATATTATGAGGAACTAACCACTAATCACTGTAACTACCGCCATAGTAACCCACACGGTCGCTATTGAGCCCGGGGCAATGGGGGGGGGTTGGGGGCCCCATACAAAATTTTGCTATGGGCCCCTGTGATTTCTAGTTATGCCCTTGTTCCCTGAAAAGGTGTTTGAAGCTGCGGTACTAAGAAAAAAAAAGTGCCTCGGGCCGCTCCTGATCGGGCCTCCCTCTGCCCCAGCCGTTTTTTTGCCAGTTGAGCACTGAGGTTTAATTTGCAGAGGAAGTGGATTGCATTATGTATTCTGTGGTATGAGAGTGTAAGCTCCTTGAGGGCAGGGAGTGATGTGAATGTACAGTATGTAAAGTGCTATATTTAATAAGTTAAAGAAGAGATAACTATGCACTAAAAATGCTGGTTCTGGCTTGAATATTTTCAGAGTCACTAACCGAGACCTAGCATGCAACCAGTGCAGAACTCCTGAACTGTACACTTGTTCTTAGTCATCCGCTGAGAATGTACTATTGACATACAGTTTGAAAGCCAGGCAACAAGAATTTTCAAAAGGAGTCATCAACAATGACAAAATGAGATGCACAATAGCATACATCTTGCGTTGGCTTCAACCAAGTGATTTCAGATCAGTTAATAAACAGACTAAAATGACCTTTGTGTGGATAGGACATGAAGAAAAAAATATCATCGACTTTAGCATTTACACGTGATAAACAGCGAGCCGCTCACACATTCTTTAATTGTCCCTTAGTGTTGTTTCCCATGCATGCTTGGAGGCCTCTTATTTGAGAGAAACCCTTCATCTTAATCTTCTCACAGAGCACACTGAGACAAGCTAAGCAGTTTTAATAACAGAACATTAGGTCATAAAACCATTAAAGCCCTTAGCTTAAATAAACAGAACTGAAGAATGAAATATGCCATGGACCAGATTGTGGGAAGATGTGTAATAAATGAACCTGTAAAATAAATGTGTAGCCATGTTTGTGGGTAGTAATATGTGCAGAAACAAAGCATCTAAGGGATGGAACATGCAACCTTCTACTAGATAATGAAGTTCAAGTATAAGCAAGCATTGAAAAGTGAGGTGACATATAGTGTGATATAGTAAATTTGAAGTGCCAGCTGGCAAGAATATTGGAATGCTTTTAGGCACTCATTAGTGTCAGTCATGTCTACTTCTGCATCCAAGATCACATAGCAGGATAAGGGTTATTGTTACATTTTGTGCCACATATCAGACAATGCATATAATGCACTGCAATTGCAATAAAATGGAGCTAAATGTATGAATGTGATGGGGTGGCGCTGGTCAATTGGAACAGTCATATGATGTGGTGTACTGGAATGCAGCAGGTCATAAGGTGAAGTATGAAGCACCGTACCAATATCTATGGTGAAATGGGTAGAATAGCAGTAGGGATGTTCAAATACCAGTTCAGATACCAGTGCCGATACTTGGCCTTTTCACGAGAACTACCAGGGTTGCATCGGTTGCAGCTGTGACAGGGCTCTGGCGCTCCACCACTGTCCTGAAATCATTAGTCTGCAGTGTTTTAGAAAAACTGTCACATGACAATAAACAAAAATGTATCAGTACTTGTATCTGTGAGGACTTGGACAAGTATCAGTCTTGGAGCTGGAAACGTATCTGTACTTGTACTTGCACTGAGTATGGTACTTGGTATCTGAACATCCCTAATTTGCAAGTTAGATACCTACCAACACTGTAAAGAGCAAAACTGTTGAAAGGGAAGATGAAGAGTCTTCACAAAATACCTATTTTGTTATATTGTGCAAAGTATCTTCCAAAGCTTTTCTAGGTTTTCCTCATATATAGCATGCCCAAATCACTTCATTGTCAAATTACAAATCAACGTTGTGCTCGCCACCACACAGAATAAATTGGGGCTAAATATATTCCATTACAGATTTGGCTGCCTCTCCTAATAATCAAATGCCTGTGTGATAACCTTACCTAACCTACAGTTGCCTAACCTTAAGTACAGTTCACTTCATTTTCCATAAGGATTAAGAATGATAAGTTATGGGATTTAGAATTAGTCCTTATTAGTCTTACAGCAATCCAACATTAATTGTATCTCTGGGAAAATACAGTAATACTCTCTGAAATGATTTGATGTGACACACTTTTAAGAGGTTTGAGTTCACACGTGAAAAACTGTTTGTCTAGAACAGGTCATTCTATGCTGATATCTTGGCAATACAAAATATACTCAAAAACAGTGCAAGCAGCACTGTGCAATGTTCCGTCACTCATAAAAACCAATAAGGGCATACTTTACAGTACAAAATGGATGCCTACTGATTGTTAAGGGCATTGCAGTTTGTAGTTAGCATTTTGTAGCTTTCACTGTTTCACTGAATACACCCATTAGTGCCATTTCTGTTTATTGTACAATAAGGCAAGGTAAGAATCTTGTGCCAGTTGACACCTTCTGAAGGGAGACATTGTGACCACTTTACTAACCCACACTATCAGCCTGCTATGTCTGCTGATCCTGTACACACCTGGAAGGTATGCAAACTTATATCGCTAAGTTCTTTCCTCTACATCAAGGGTAGCAAACATCCGGCCCTCCAGCTGTGGTGGAACTACAAATCCCATGAGGCATTGCAAGATTCTCACAGCCACAGACATGACTCCCGAAGAGAGATGAATCATGGGATTTGTAGTTTCACTTCAGCTGGAGGGCCGGAGGTTTGCTACCCCTGCTCTACACAGAGACCAAGTTCAGATAAGGACCTGTGTTGACAGGCTTTTATTCGCTGCAAGTGTGTTTTGCATACCCATACAAGTCTTTGGGGATGCAAATCCTGCTTAATGCAGGTCAAAAGGAGGTCAACTGCAGATCAAATACACTGTTAATGAATACTCAATAAAAAAAAAAGTGCCTTAAACTGATACCATCGACTCAAGCTCAAAACCCGTCAAAGCAGGGGCAAGGCTTAGCAAAGTGGCAGAGGGAGAAGGATGGCATCGGAAACACTGCCTATGTAGTTTGAAATAGAAGACCCCTGATGCTATGATGAGTACTAAGGTCACGAATGAGCTATCTAAGAAATCATTGAAGCAATGTGTTCAAAACTTATGGCTAGTTGTGAGGTAGGAAATTTTACCTAGAGTCCACCATTTAGGCTGCATTCACACCAGCAGCTGCGCTACAACACAGGCACATTCCACTTTTTTTGTTAGAACATTATTGAAATGTCACAAGTTATATTTCATTAAGTTCTTTTGGCATAGTACAGTGTGATCCAGCAGTACCTCGTTGTGGACTACAGCGCTGCAAAAACGCACTCCATGCAGTACTTTTTTCAGTGTACACCACCAGAAAGACACCACCGGAAAAATGCCAGAGGTCCTAACAACCAATGACTGAAGAGGAGGAGCACACTGGACTTCATTGGTTGTTAGGACGCCAACGGTCTTAACAACAAATGACTAAAGAGGAGGAGAACACCGGACTTCATTGGTTGTTAGCACGCCAGCGGTCTTAACAACAAATGACTGAAGAGGAGTGGTGACCTGCACTGGATTAAGGCTGGGTTTTTGCTGGCAGTGGATGCACCAGCCTCTGTGCAGGTCAGCAATCACATTCCGGACAGAATCGCTACTCGGTCAGCCATTTAGGGACATCTGATGTAGAGCCAATGTTAGATTAAGGAATAAATCTAGCTTTAAAAATAAATTAAAATATTAGGATGCATAATGACTCTAATATAAGGACCTGTTTGCAAATATTCCTCTTTCCTAGCAATACTTGAAAGTGAGAACACCCGTAATGAGTTATGTAACCTTTGCCTACAAGCGTTTTAAAATGTCCCTGTCTCCAGGCATCTTTTAGTGGAAAATTGAAGGACCTTGAAGCCATTCATTTCCAGCCACTTTTGATGGGCTGGGTATAGAAATATTTAATTCTTATACATCGCTTTAATCTAATGTATAAAGGAGTAAATATTTGGAATGATCATTTTATAGAAATATACCAGATGAATAGGCAAATGCACCATTTAGCTGAGTCACAAATTATCTGCCACCTTTACCCTCAGAGATCTTTGGCTATACAGCAACATTTTATGAAGGGCATTAGAGATACTTATCATGGGGTAATGATGATGAAGGACATTGTTGATTCAGTGAAGCAAAATGGTTGAGATGTCAGCTTAGTAACAAGAGGCAAAGTCCTATCTCATTTATCACCTCTGGCCAAAGTTACAGTTTAACACAGATGATATAGGAAATCAGAGTGCTGTAGAAGGACACTGAGTGCTATGAGTGCTATTTGGCAGGAATCTTAACTTATGTAATGTAAGAAAAGTACAAAAGATCAATACAATTGTTGCATTTGACCAGAGGGGGAAGAATTAATATCTTCCTACATGATAAGCCACCATTTTGATTCACTTATTTTTTTTTAATATCGCAAAAGAGAAAAAAACTAAAAAAATGCAAAAGCTCCGTTAGGTAAATACTGTATATTAGAGATCTGGCACATGGGCTATAACCTGGAGTTTAAGGGTACTAGTGGCTAATGAAAAAAGCCCACTCAAAATTCTCAAAAAAATTTAAATACAGATTTTTTTCTGCTTTCCTTAACCATGCTATTAATTCTTATCTTTACTCAATGACCACATGCCTCCACTCTCTCTTACTCCATTAAAATATGTAGATCTGATCCTCATACACCTGGTTTAATACCCTCTGCCCAAACAACTCTCAATGAGCTCTATACTGGAACTGACACCCCATATCAAATTAAATAGATGGAAGAACTAGGTTCTCCAACCACCACAAAAGACTGGATGGATAGTCAAAGACTGGATGACCAGAGTCAGTGACAGCCAAAAGTTTGCAGAATTGGCATAAAGTACTCTGTGCTGGTATTCAGGGACGTATCTGCCGCGAGGCAAACAAGGCGTTTGCCTGGAGCGGCAGATTCGCTGAGAGCGGCACTCCGAGTGCTACTCACCTGGATGGGATGACGCGGACGTCGGCCTGGAGAGTGGACGGCGTGTGCAGACGGTAGGCGGCGTTGATTTAAGGTCAGTCTGTAAGCCCGCGAGGCGGCGTGTCAGTCCGCGTGGGGGGGTGGGTTGTTCTACTCGGAGAGAAGAGCAGTGTCAGCCCGGGTTGTGCTGTTGGAGAGAAG
>NW_017307606.1:461299-469743 GCF_000935625.1 Nanorana parkeri
GGGGGGGCGGCGTTGCTGCCTTTTGCCTAGGGCAGCACCAAAGTTAAATACACCGCTGCTGGTATTACACGCCAGTTCATTCATATAAGTCTATACCAACGTATTCCCTAAACTGCTTTAGAGGTTGTGCCCAGTTAGGTGATATGATACATATATGGTGGACCTGTTCTGGAGTACGAACATTTTGGATATGGGTGTACACTTTAATACTGTAGTTTTTATCTGGATCCTCTCCGACGCACACAATTTGAACACCTCTGTGCTTCCAACCCTCACTCTCCAGGACTTATTTCCTTTTTATACTCAGAACTTCTTGGTGCTACTCGGTTACCCTTACCCTCCTATGTTGATAGGTGGTCATCTGATCTGGGTGCTTGCCCCTCCCCTGAGGACTGGTCCCGTATTTGGGACAATACCCCTAGGATCTCGCCGAATGTATTAGCCCTGGAAACTAATTATAAATTGCTCATACGCTGGTATCTGGTCCCTTCAAGAATAGCTAGAGTGTTTCCAACGTATCCCTTACTTGTTTTAGGTGTTGTCATGCGGAGGAGACGTTTTCTCATATTTGGTGGGAATTTCCTGTGGTCTCCCATTTTTGGTCTAGGATTCTTCGCACTGTATCGGTAGTCTGGGGCTCTTCGCCACCCAGAGACCCGTACATGATGCTTCTTAATAAAAACCAAGTGTTTTTTATTCTGTAAAATTTCACCTGCTGCAATATATTTTTACAGTGGCCAAGTGTGTGATTGTGTGTTCCTGAAGGACCCCACTCTTTCTTATCATCATTTTGTCGATAACATGTCCCATGCAATGTTTTTTGACAAACTGACTGCCCAGCAGGAGGGCACGCTTCTTATATTTGAGGCAGTGTGGACTCCCTGAATAGAGTATTTTTTCCCTTGGGGTTCCAACAGTCTTCTGTAACTATATAGTAGTGCTGGTTTGGTGGATACCAGAGGGATGGACTAGAGTTCCCTTCCCTTGCTCTGCCTTCTTCCTTGTTTCCTTTTCCTTGCTCTACTTTTGCGAGTGACTAGGTCTACGCCAGGAATGACATGCGGGCCATCTTTTGGAAAATGTCTCTATGCACATAATATTTTGTTTTGTGTTGTAATTTATATTGTTTGTTTAGCACCTCTGTCGTATGCAAAGTGCCATTCATATCATTGGGGTGCGAAATAGACTTGTTATCACACCTACTTGGATTACTGTGTTTATTTGTGTATATCTCTTTTGTGCCATTCTTGCTGACTGCAACCTTTATGTTTCTGCATGTACGATTGCTAATTTATATTTGAAAATTTAATAAACATGTATTGTACCAAAATACTGTAGTTTTCTCTAGTCTGGTTAAGAACCCGAGAGAAGCTATTTGCATAAGCATGTACAAAACACCAACAAACATTGAAGCAATCTCCAAAAGATCAGCCGCACAAAATCAGGGTAAGTGAAATCCAAAGTTTTATTGAAGTAAATCCAAACAAATCCCAAGAAAAGAAATCCAAATTACGGTATGTTATGCAACATGTACATCACCGTGAGTCTCCCCCACGCCAACGCCTATCATGCGTTTCACCACCTGGGCTTAATCATAGAAGTGCTATGGAGATTGATTTGACAAGTGAGAAGCACACTGCAGCCTGCACTCACAGTATGAACTAATTACAGCTGGGGATAGAATCGGAACGGAGTTCACTGAAACCAACAAACTTGATCCCACATATCTTAAAGTAGATCTTAGAAAGACCTTGGAAAATGCTCATTCCCAACGTTAACAAAGTGAACCATAGGATTTTGGGCACAATGATGAATAAAAAAACTAACTTAAATATTGAATGACTCTCACAATAAATGTGAAATTGATGAAACGTTGGGTGTCTTACTGCAGCCCTCAGAGCTTGAATACACTCCTTGTGTTCTTTTAATCCAACTTTAAACTTCTTGAGCAAGGGATGGTGAAATCCTGCTCTCATATCATCTGCCTCATTGTCTGATTTCTAACTGATATACCCATGTTCAGGTTTAAGTAACACAAGGCCATTAATCCCATCTCTATACCAGGATTTACATTGAGAATATAGGATTTGACCCATGAAAAATGTGAAAAATGTGTACATGCTAATGGTATGACTACACCCAGAACCCTCTGGGATTAGGGTAGAGAGCCCTTTATTATCTTATGGACAAGGATCCTTATGACCTTTTGGCTCCTAATATTGTGTAATTTGAAATCCATGATGGTACTCTCAATCTCACATTGTTTTACTTGTTATTTTTACCTGTATGCTTTCCTGTTCAACTTAAAATAAATATTTCCTGAAAATTCAGTGAAAACTGTGCACAGTGTGAGCAGGCCATTGTAGTGTATGTCAGGCCCCCACAATCACCAGATCTCAATCCAATTGAGCATTTGTGGGACGAAGTTGAAAGAGCCATCGGGCAGCTGGTTCCACAACCATCAAATCTCACAGAACTGGACAGTGCTATTCATCAGGCATGGTGTCAGATTCCTCGCATCACCTTTCACCATCTCGTGAAGTCAATGCCAAGAAGAATCGCCGCAGTATTGAAGACAAAAGGTGGCCCAACGAAGCACTGATGGGGTGGTCATAATAATCTGGCCACTCAGTGTGTATATATATATATATATATATAGAGAGAGAGAGAGAGAGAACACCTCTGCAATAGATGCAAATGTTTGTGTCTTTATACATTTTGCATGTACACCAACAATTCTGCTAATACTGCCAGAAATCCAGTGAGCTCTCAATTTACTGTAGTGAGGCAACAGTATTGCCTCTACTGCAATTCTAAGCGGAGTTGTCAGCCCTGCTGGAGTTTTTCCCTGCTGGACTACAGAACCTCCTCATCTCCAGACCATAAGGGGGAGATGTCCTGTAGCTCTATTTTCTAATCTCTAATTTGACTTAGGCAACACTACTGTTTATGGTAGATATTTTTTTTTCACTTTGCTAATTATCCTATGTATACAATTACACTTACAGGGTTATTCACAAAAGGGTGAAGAGTTTGGAGAAGGCCGGAGAAGTGAACAATCTAGGACAACATAGCTGAACGGGAAAGTGAGCTGAATTGGAGAATTTTTCCCAATCATCTATTTTGGTCTCGATTGATCACTTCTCCAAACTCTTCACCCTTTTGTGAATAACCCTGTTAATGAAATGTTAAGATTTTGTAGGCAGCGGAAACTTTCCATACTCTTCAAATTCAGATGACGTTTTGTGAAATTCTGACACTGCAAAGCACCTGAACAAGCTGTGAGCTGTGTTTGTCCCTGTTTCTGGTTTATTTCCAACACGTGAGATATCCGGGATCCATCCATAATAATGCCCTGCCACTGATACTTCCATTCATCATTATCTTTGGTAGCTGTCTGAACAACTTACTATATCAGCTGTTCTAAAGTCTTTCTAGCATATCACACCAGCGTTAATCGTTCTGCATTCACCGCTATGGCTTAACTACAAATTATCGAAGAGCAATTTGTAGCAGAACACATTAAAATAATGATGTAGCACAAGTGTGACTCGTAGTTGCATAAAACAGCTTCATATGAACAAATCGCGGGTGCCTATAGCAATTAATTACTGCCATTAGTGATTTGTAGCAGAGAATAATGTGACATGGCCCTTAGTTTGCTAAAGCATTGTCTGTCATAAACACTTTGTTTGTTTAGTCAATTGTAAAATACTATTTTCAATCCTTTTATGCATCTCAGTACTGCTGATCTCATCTACGTACTTCACAGTCACGTCCTGTCGGCAATTAGTTCCCTGGCAGCTGCACATCACTGCTCATTCTGATGGTGACAACAGTGGACCATGCCTTTGCAATGTGTGCTGGCACAGTGGATTGTAGCCTTCACCAGGGGTGAATGTGAAACGGTGACAATATGGTAGCCGAACTGGGAGATAGTTGACACCCTATTCCAGGAAGTACCTATACACAGACCTTTATGGCAGGATCACCAGGTATTATTTTTATTAAAGCTGCACATACAATAAATTTAAGGGCACTTTTCACATGAACATGTTAAAACTTGTCAATTAAATTTTAGTGATTGGTCTTACATGTACTTTGATGAACAATAAGGAAATAGACATTTTGCTACTTGAATAACTTGTACTTCAAGAATGTAATACTTTTTGCTGAATCATAAAAGCATCATATTTAGAAGTATTAAAGAAAACAGTATATAGGTCACTAATGATGTTCAAAGTGCCATAACTCATACATACTAAAAGGTTTAATAAGATTTTATGAACAAATGACAACAATAGTCTTATTAGGAAAGAAAAAGAAAATACTAGCCTACAGAATCCAGAATTCATCCTTTACTAACAGGGCTACTGTAACTGACTTGACAAAAGTCACCAGCAGGAGTCCAGAGCTCAGATGCAAGTTAGACTGAAAGCAGCCTTTACCAAAATGGTGGGTGCTGAAGTCTACAGTTGTGGTCATACTGAAATTGGCTCTTGGTGTGATGTCCCTCGGGTTCGCGGCACTCGCCGGCTGCGTTCGAGGCTGGAACACATCGGCCGGGGAGACCGCCGCAGGCCTCCTCCCCCATGACGGAAGCTACTGTGCATTCCACGCTGGAACGCGGAAGCACGCCCACACCGTGTGACGTCATGGCCGTGGGCTATTTAAACCTGCCAGGAACGCTGTAGGGTGTTCGATTATTGGGATCGTTGCCCAAACACCCCAGGAACCTCTCCACGTCCCCTGGAACCACGCCGAACCGGATCACGAATCTTCCCCCAGCAGCCAGCCTCCCTTGGTGTTCTCTTCATCTGAGCCACTTGTTCATCACCCAAACCGCAGGTATCTGCTTATGGACTGTTGTTCACTTGTGTTGGATCCTATACGCTGCCACCTAGTGGAGTCTTCTCAGTATCAACTCTTACTACACCAATACAAATATACCTATGCTGTTCTAGTGAATTGCCTTTGCTGTTTGACTTAGAGACTGCCTTATCCATCCATATTACAATTCCCTGATGTGATTGGCTAATGAGGAATATGGCTTAATATTCCTTGTGCAACTTCGCCTTCTGTTTTTGATTATTATTTAGCGGTCCATGATGTCTAAATCCCAAACTCTCCGTTTGTGATTGAGAGAGCCGCCTGGGATTATAGCCTGACAACCGCTTAACACAACAAGTTAGAACCGCAGCTGAGATCCACCGTACCTCTCTCAATGACGGGCGCATGACACTTGGTCAATTTGAAATAGACTTTGTCGCCAGGCCAATCATTTTAACAACAATCATTCCATAAGATTATATGTACATTTAAAATAAATATTGCATTTTATTTACCTGTAAAAGCCTCCCTTGTATAAGCATCCAAATATCCATCTTAATTGTGATGTCAGTAGCCCCAGCAGGCTCAGAACTGTCACTCAAGAGACACTCTATAGTACTGCCTTTCCCTCATCCCCTGGTGCTACATAAAAGATTATGTAGGGAGGTAAAGGCAGAGGCAAAGGAAGTGGGCCAGCACAGAGAGTATGTAGAGAATGGAGGGGAAAGCCTCAAAATTCATCTAGGATTGGAGTGAGCAGAGGACTCCTATCCTAAACGCCTTTTGCAGTTTTCTCTTCCCTTCTCTATATGACATCAAAGTCCAATAGCCCTCGATCCCGGGATCGCCTAAAAAATACCCCAACAAGCATCGAGTGCGACTATATGTGCGGCAGGGGCTGACTGGCAACTTTTAGCCCAGGGGGCAAGTAAGGACAGAAGTATTTTCCTCAGCCCCTTTTTCCACGTTCTCTCTCTCTACTTTGTAAAACAACTTTTCTCAATACAACGTTTTCGAACAACTCCAACTACTACACTCAGACGGGTCTCTCCCGGGCCCCTGTTATTTCCTCACTTTCCTCTCCTTCTTTGGAGTCCCTCTTCTCCCAACGAATGAGAGTATATAGAGACTCACAGAGGAGGAGAGAACTAGGAAATGCAAGAAAGGAGGTGACTTTGCTAGTGAGTTGACTCCTGGAGTAGTAAATTCTAGCATGTTCAAAGGCACATGGGAAGTGAATAACAAATAATTTAATGAAAGGATAAACTAACTCTGCTAGGGTGTATTTAAAATACTTATTTTTCTGGCTTTCGCCTGCAATTTTTTAAAGTTTTTAGCAGGGTCTCAGACCTGATGAAGGGCAAACCGCCAAAATACATTGGATGTTTATTAAATGGAACAATATTTAAAATATATCTGGATAAAAACAACAAGTCCAAAGGTCCCCTCCTTATATCCTCTCTAGGTACAGGCAATGTGAAATAATTAATCCTTAAAGATCACAACAGTGATTCTAAAGTTGTATTGTAGTTCGTGCCTGAACAGCTCACAGCACCTGCTGTTTGTTTACATTAGAAGAATAGTAGGATGCCAAGTCCCTGAGAGGAGAGGAAGTGCCGGGTGATGAGCTGCATCTGTTGTAAAACTTTGCGGAAGACGTTTCCCACAGTGTCTGCAGCTATATAGGTCTGCAAGGGCTTGTTTTTAATATCCAGAATGTTGGCCCAGATTTACTTTAACTTTCTCAGTTGCCTGGGCATAGAGTAAAGCTCACCACACAATCTGATTGTACAATCTCCTTTAGCTCTACCAACAAATATGTGGTGCGAGGACCTGCCTGATTGGATGCAGATTGATTGGATGGTTTAGGTAGGTCCTCATATTACATAGATTTGGTATATCTAAAAGTGATTGTACAAAAATTGTATCGTCAGATTGTAACATGTGAGGTGAACCTAAGGCTGAGGAATGGCAATTTATTAACTGCATGTTTACAGGATTTATTTTTTAGTTGAGATATAAAACAAATATTGCCAAAACGATCTTTCAAATGTCCTGATACACACCCTACATTTTGAACCTTAAATTTCTGACATGGACTTTCCAGTGATTCACAATTCTCTCAAGCTCAACATCATAAATGAACAATTATGGATATTAGGATATTCTTTGTTTAAACTATGAACTAACTAAATCTCTTTTTTAATACATTTGCTAAAACAAATATACAGCCTCCTCTATAAGGACTAGATCTTCCCCTCTACTCACTGATCCCTGTGTTTGAACAGGAAACACAGACTCTTCTGGTAGTTTCAGCCACTCCAATAATCAACTGCTAGTTTCATTTCTTTACAGTTCATCACCAGTGAGGTAAAGCAAACAAGATCCTGGTTTTACAATGGAAAGCACTTCCAGGTGGAGATTCAAGTTCATTATTACTACATCACTTAACAAGGACAAAAGTATGTATCCATATTAAATAGGTCCAGTATCTTTGCTTAGAAACACTTTAAAAAGTATCTTTTGTATGCATTTTCCATTTACTACGTAGATTGTAAGTTCTCACGAGCAGGGCCCTCCTAACCCTATTGTTCTGAAATTGTATTGTATTGTCAAATGTATTGTAACTGTACTTCTTAATAATTTTTTGCGTGCATTGTATTAAGAATTTCTCACTACATAGTTGGCACGGCAGCGGACTTTATATATTTAATTTTGACACTTAGCTTATTGGTATCCATTTAGCGTGGATTTGCTGTTGTAAAATTGTAACTGTACTGTCTCCTCCATTTTGTAAAGCGCTGTGCAAATTGTTGGTGCTATATAAATATTGTATAATAATAATAATAATCCTGTACAAGTGCTAATGTTACATAACATTTACTATACACACACTCAGTTCCATAAAGGTATGTTGGCAATGATTGGGACTGTGGTGAGCAGGGGTTTTCCTTGATACCAGACTGCCATGAGCTCATATTGTTCCCACACCACTTCACGAAAAGCAGAAGTACTGTAACAAGATTCAGTTTCATTCCATGAAGATACTAGTTATTTGTGATTCTGCGTGAACCTGCGTTTTAATAAATCCAGAAATCCCAGTTCCTAATAAAAAAAAAAATTGCTGATTTCTTTTTTTTTAACCTTATAATTTTATATTGACACTAAATCTGTAACAGTTTGTGCCAAGCAAACCTACCAAATCAAATCCTCTTTGAATGTCATTAACTACGTGACAGTGAAAAACATCAGCTTGTATCACTCAAGTTGTGGCTAAGACCTCAAGCGGGCACGCATAGCTACATAGTTAGGTTGAAAAAAGTCACAAGTCCATCGAGTACAACCTATAGAGATATGAAAAATCTAGAATTTGAAGTTATGTTCAGTTATTTAGTAAGAAGTCAAGCTGCCTTTACTTTTATTAGCTTTTTTTCCTAGAAGGTTTATGGATAAAGCAACTGACTCATAACATCATTTGTCCTATCTATTTTTGTCCTTAATTGCTCATGTCAGATACTCCTGTAACTCACATATTTTCCTTTCTGTTCTGAATTGCTTTAATAATTCTTTAGTTGCTCACTAGTGATGAGCCGAACACCCCCGTGTTCGGTTCT
>NW_017307607.1:0-618 GCF_000935625.1 Nanorana parkeri
ACTCACGTCTTCTCAGCGCCATGTTCAGGCCACGCCCCCACAAGCCATTTTTTTAAAACTAGTCTTCAATAAATAAGACTGCCAATCACTAAAAAAATTCATACCCACTATACCCTGCTAGAGAACAACTATTGTACTCGCCTCCCTTGGAGCTTGTGTTTCCTACCTCCCCTCAATTCCAGCCCTACAGTCTCCCAACAGTGCCTGCAATATTTGACACTTCTGGTGGTATCCCTTGCCACATGCTGTGGTTCCATCCTCTGACCCATATGTCACTGCATTGTCCTGTAGAGACAATGACAGTGGAGAAAGGATCCACTGCAGAGGGAAGCACAGACTACCCAATGAGTTTAAACAAAGTAGTAACTCATGCCTTCCAAAGAGAGCCTCAAAACGAATCTGTATTTACAGTGCTTATAGTGCTCTAGGAATCTCATATCTTTAAAAGTTTATTTGTAAAGCAAAGATTGTACTGTGTACAGCATATGGAAAAAGAGATATAAAATAACCCTTTAAAAATGTACAAACTTAAAAAACAATTCGTTTAGCAGTAGTTTGTTATGTGTAAAATGTAGAGATCAGGGACATGCGGTCAGGGGAGGCAGGTGAGGCAGAGCC
>NW_017307607.1:2918-34442 GCF_000935625.1 Nanorana parkeri
TGGAGGAGAGCGCTGTGTTTGTGGGTTTTTTTTGGGGGGGCCAAAAAAAAAATCTTGCACCAGGGCCCTTTGTTACTTAGGTCCGCCACTGAGTACACCCCTCACATTTCATGTGACGACACTGAAGAAATTACACTTTGCTACAATGTAAAGTAGTGAGTGTACAGCTTGTATATCAGTGTACATTTGCTGTCCCTTCAAAATAACTCAACACACAGCCATTAATATCTAAACCGCTGGCAACAAAAGTGAGTACACCCCTAAGTGAAAATATCCAAATTGGGCCCGAAGTGTCAATATTTTGTGTGGTCACCGATATTTTCCAGCACTGCCTTAATCCTCTTGGGCATCGAGTTCACCAGAGCTTCACAGGTTGCTACTGGAGTCCTCTTCCACTCCTCCATGACGACATCACGGAGCTGATGGATGTTAGAGACCTTGTGCACCTCCACCTTCCATTTGAGGATGCCCCACAGATGCTCAATACGGTTTAGTTCTGGAGACATGCTTGGCCAGTCCATCACCTTTACCCTCAGCTTCTTTAGCAAGGCAGTGGTCGTCTCGGAGGTGAGTTTGGGCTTGTTATCATGTTGGAATACTGCCCTGTGGCCCAGTCTTATAAGGGAGAGGATCATGCTCTGCTTCAGTAGGTCACAGTACATGTTGGCATTCATGGTTCCCTCAATGAACTGTAGCTCCCCAGTGCCAGCAGCACTCATGCAGCCCCAGACCATGACACTCCTACCACCATGCTTGACTGTAGGCAAGACACACTTGTCTTTGTACTCCTCACTTGGTTGCCGCCACACACGCTTGACACCATCTGAACCAAATAAGTTTATCTTGGTCTCATCAGACCACAGGACAAGGTTCCAGTAATCCATGTCCTTAGTCTGCTTGTCTTCAGCAAACTGTTTGCTGGCAGCACTCATACGTCTATTTCCCAAAGACAACCTCTGGATATGACGCTGAGCACGTGCACTCAACTTCTTTGGTCGACCATGGCGAGGCCTGTTCTGAGTGGAACCTGTCCTGTTAAACCGGTGTATGGTCGTGGCCACCGTGCTGCAGCTCAGTTTCAGGGTCTTGGCAATCTTCTTATAGCCTAGGCCATCTTTATGTACCGCAACAATTCTTATTTTCAGATCCTCAGAGAGTTCTTTGCCATGAGGTGCCATGTTCCAGTGACCAGTATGAGAGCGATAACACCAAATGATCACACCTGCTCCCCATTCACACCTTGTAACACTAACAAGTCACATGACACTGGGGAAGGAAAATGACTAATTGGGCCCAATTTGGACATTTTCACTTAGGGGTGTACTCACTTTTGTTGCCAGCGGTTTAGACATTAATGGCTGTGTGTTGAGTTATTTTGAGGGGACAGCAAATGTACACTGATATACAAGCTGTACACTCACTACTTTACATTGTAGCAAAGTGTCATTTCTTCTGTGTCGTCACATGAAATGATATAATAAAATATTTACAAAAAAATGAGGGGTGTACTCACTTCTGTGAGATACTGTATGCTGAAGGAGTCAAGAGTACATGTTGTACAGAGTGCAGAGGTCAGGAGTATGTAACATACAGAGTGCAGGGCTCTGAAGTATGTAACTTATAGCCTAGAGTACAGAGTGTGTTGACCACCAGTATGTAATGTACAGAGTGCAGGGCAAAAGGTGTAGCCCCAATCCCTCTGATGTGATGCACTACAATTAGACACCCGATGGTTTATTAACAGCATCTAACACAAAGTTGAACTATTGCTTCCCCACTATTAGATCCTCACATTTAGAAGGCTTGAGAAAGGAGGATACTCCTCTCAAATGCGCCACCTAGCAATGCCTGACTCCTACAACCTGTAATAGAACTGTGGAGATGTCCCTGTACAAACCACATTGAGATGTAGGCAGCGCTTGGTAACCAGATCCTGCTAGCTCCAAGACAGTCTTCTGATCCTGGTGAGGGGATAAACCAGGGGTGGGCAAACTCCAGGCCCTTCAGCTGTTGTGAAACTACAAATCACATGAGGCTTTGCAAGTTTCTTACAGCCACAGGCATGACTCCCAGAGAAAAATGCATCATGGGATTTGTAGTTTCACCACAACTGGAGGGTCGGGGTTGGCCCACCCCTGGAATAGACCATAGTGCATGCTCTTCCTCCTCTGAGCCCTATACATGGAGTCTTACTGCAGAGGACTATAGATACCAGTTCCACCTAATTTGCCCTGTAGTGTGACAGACGCTTTTTCTCCAATATAATGCAAGTGCATTGCTTTTTATATTTATTAAAATAATGTTTTGATACTACATTTAGGTTTATGAGCCCAGTTGTGTGCTTTTCTGCTTTTTACTACTATCTTTGGATTGTTCCCTATCCTTCATATTGGGCTGCAAGATCGGTGCTTCACAAGCTTCCAGATATGATTTTAAATGGGATTAGGATTCACCCTCCCCTGACCCATGAGACGCAGTTGCGCAACTCAGTGACTTTTTTTATTTTTTCATTGGCAGATTGATACCCTGCCATATTTGGTTAAAAAAAATATATTGAGGACAATACTATGCTCTATGAGTCGAACTATACCCTCTTTTTGTAAAATTGGAAAAAAAAGATGAGCCTGTTGGTCACTTACTTTCTTTCATTGATGGGCAGAATTGCCACAATAGAAATGACCCTGTTACCGAAAAATGTATGTTACTTTAGAAACCCACCCATTAACTTCCCCTCCTCAGATCAGAAAAAGTTCCTATCTTGTTTCACAAAATGTATCTGGGGCTTCGTCTGCAAGACACTATACGCCCTTAAATCATCAAGTAAATTGGTGGTCCGAAACCTCCTGAATTATTAAAGGGCAGCCCAATTAACTCACTTTTACTCAACAACTTTACAAATTATAAACCTGACAGGATAAATATCAAATGTCTGGTGCGAGTTCCTCATCTATTAGACCTTTTGATGTGGTTAATGCCAAACCAAAGAACAATTAGGTGCCTCACACTATCACACTCACTACTTTTGTGGAATACAGTACTTCTTGCTAAATGTTTGCTCTCAAATCTACACACACCCCATTGGCCCCATTATTCAAAAACTCAGCATTCTCTTCTTGAATGCAACCCCAGCAGTTTCAATGGTGAATATACTGGCTTATACCAAACAGGACATTACCTCGACAAAAAGGGGAATCCTAACTTCTGATTATTTTGGCTCATACCAAACAGGAAATTACCTCGACAAAAGGGGAATCCTAACTTCTGATTATTTTGGCTCATACCAAACAGGAAATTACCTCGACAAAAGGGGAATCCTAACTTCTGATTATTTTGGCTCATACCAAACAGGACATTACCTCGACAAAAGGGGAATCCTAACTTCTGATTATTTTGGCTCATACCAAACAGGAAATTACCTCGACAAAAGGGGAATCCTAACTTCTGATTATTTTCACTGAACACTTAAAATGCCTCTTGCAGAAATCTTTCAGATACATTAAATATGTACTTTTTCAACAAGAGACTTAAGACATTGCTACAAATTTTTGTTTTCAAAAACAGATGTATGCAGGAGATGAGACAAAGAGGTGGTATCTCTGCTATACCAGTTTCTCTCCACCATTTCAAACAAACTGCCCCACAAACTGGCTTGGGAGGGTGAATTAGGCTCAGGGATTAGTGAGGAGGACTGGACTACACAAACCACTAAAATACTAAGTATGACGCTTGTAGAGACCACTTACAAAGTCCCCTCTTGCTGGACTTGCCCTGATGCCTCTCTGAACTGTTTCAGGGTTTGTGGGCCAATGGCAACAATGTTCAACACTTAAACAAATTAAACTACTACTGGACGAGCATACATACAAGTACAGTATATCTAGTATTCTATAACATTAATATAACCAAGAATGCTTGCAATGCCATATTACAAGAACCAATTGTTGATGTTTCAGCCACTCTGAGATACTTAATTTTTACATATTCCTGGCAATAAAAATATCTGAAACCAAAGGAAAATAAATAATCTGTGGACAATATTACCACAACAAAAATTATCTCTGTGAAAAATGGCCATTATTTTAAAAGATAAACACGAAAGGTTTGAATATGGAATCTATGGATACAGTTTATACAATATCTCACCTGAGCCCAGCACCACGGTGTGCGAGGGGTATCCAAGGGGGAGGCTTACATTTTCTCCTCTCACTGTTACCTTTATCCATCTTTCATCAATCCTGGACATGTCTACAGCTGCCTTTTGAGAGATCTCAAGTTGCAATAGCTGAAGCATTATCAAATAGTTTGCTTTGGATGAGGCTCTGAGTTTGCAATGATACTACGAGGCCAACGGGCCTCTTTAGACCAATCTTGGCATGTCTACATAATGGCACAAATCATTAAGACTCACATCCTACCCTCTGGAATCCAGCTTAATTTGATGGTCTTCCACTATATTTACAACACAGTTTATAGAGTACAGTTTAAGGAGTATGTAACATAGAGTATACAGATCAGGAACATTTAATGTACATTCTATGTTACATGCTTATGACTAAAGCATTCTGTATGCTGTGTTAATCATTGCATTCTCCTCACCACTACACTCCCAGCACACAGTATGCAATAGTCAGGAATATTTAATACAAAGCACATAGTGCAGCATTCAGGCATATGTACTGTAACTTATGGCCTTATGTGCAGAGTGCAGTGTTCATGAGTACTCCCACAGCACCCATTCAGCCACCCTACCTCCAAAGCAATAATTTCTTACCCCCAAGAAAAAGTCCTAAAGTTCTCTCTCTTACCCTGCCTCCAAACTTTTTCGTCCCATAAGAAAAAATCTCCTCCACTTTTCACCCCCCACACACACAGCAAAAATCCCCTCTTCTTTCCAAAGCAAAAATTCAGCCCCTTATTATTTTGACCATTTCAAAGGAAACAATATTCCTTCTCCCATTCACTTAAGCAAAAATTCTACAACCTTCTTCCTCCCTGCAAAACACAAATACCCCCTAACCTCCTTCTAAGAAAAAATTCTCAGATTCAGAAAAACACCCAGATAGTGAGTATAAGATTTTCTAGGCTTCCCCTTGGCATTGCATTAAGTGAGTCAAGGAGGAATCTGCGAGAGCTTCCCTCAGCACTGCACTGGTATCTGACCACATCCTAGATTGTATCTAGTTTTTCTGTGATCTGCATAACAGCCAACAAGTGCTGAGATGCTGGGCTTTGTTATTGGAGCGTGCAGTGAGTGAGTGTGTTTGAGAAAATAGGAGTTTTATAGATATAATATATATTGTTAATATTACTAATATAAATATATCTTTATTATATAACATAACAGTTAATACATTTATAAACTTAATAAAAATGTCAAATTGATCAAATACCACTATGGTTTCCCTTTAAACAACCAATAGCAAATGTTGAGCTCTGAGGATGAATACAAATTGTAGTTTACAGTTTTACATTTGTATGTTTCTGTTTTTTTTTTATTAACTGCAAAAAAAAATAAAACGTACATTTTACTAATAACAATCCAGAGTGACTGGGATTCCCTCATTTAGTGTTTTCCAAGAACCAATTTTTATCATGCGGAGAGATGCAGGGAATGAATCTTTAAGGGACATAAAAAGCACTCAAGAAAACCCATTTTCATTTTCAAAAGGCAAACACGTAGGGAACAACAAAAATAATAGCTTACAGCTTAACCAGATAGGGGTTGTGAAATCTCTCTAGATAGTAAGCTGTTCCTGCACAATACAGAGATGGTTTACAAAGGAAATTCAGAACCTCTGTGACACTTTAATCTTCCTTCTACATTCAGTAGTGTGCCAAATGCTGGAGGAATTTTGGTCATTTTCAGGATTCCACTGTAATAATTCACAAAGTAAATCCAAGAGGCTTTTACAAGTATTAAAGAAAATGTGAAGCAGTTTTGGAAATATTTGTAATATATATTTTTGGTCAACAAATATCATATATTGCATATTCATAAATTATGTTCTTCAATTACTACAGCAGGCGGCACTTTAGCTTCCTTTACACTTACAGGTTTAGGTTCCTTTACACTGTTTCCCAGTTTCTCCTTACTTTCTCATGTAAGAAGCTTGTTGTACAAAGAGTTCAATAGCTCAAGCTAAAATTTACAGGAACAGTCAAACGCGTCAAAACGTTAAATCCCCCATCTTTCCATCCCTATATAAGGTTTCAATAAGAGATAGCATGCCTGAAATTGGATAACTACTACTTAGTATTTATTCCTGTACATATTTATTTGTACCAAAAAGATTGTACCTATTGTAAAATAACCACAGCTATAAAGTAAAACATCAGTATGAACATTTAAAAACTTAAAAAAACAAACTATAAATTGACCCAAAACCTGGATTGTTTTTCTTTAAAGTAAGTGAGGGCTCTGTTCTAGGATAGTGTAGGTCTTTTGCCATCTGTGACCCATTTGGGTGATTTCCCTCTACTTCTTGGCCTGTAGACACAACAATAAGAGAGGGGAACTCTCTCTAGAGTGAGGGAAAGAGTTGTCATAGGAACAAGAGTCCCATTGGAAACTTTTCCCTCTTTTGGTCAAAAATATCAGTGGTCATGAGCAGTGGCGTAACCAGAGTTACTGGCGCCCGGGGCAGAACAAAAATGTGCGCCCCCCCCCCACAACTACCATATCACCACCCCATCTATTCCAGGGATCCCAACCTGAAAAAAGTAATTTCAGGGTGGTGCCCTTCTCATTACAAGGAGGTGCCAGTAGTTCAACTACAAGTTCCAGTATGCCCTCATTGTCCCTGTACACAACATATCACCCAGGTAACTGCAAGTCCCTGCATGACCTTATTCTCCTTGTACAATTTCCCCCCCATATTACCTAGGGTACTACAAGTCTCAGCATGAACGTCTCCTACAGTAGTTCCCTGCAAAAAATGTGTGTTTGGGGGGTATACAGGGACAATGAGGGCATGCTGGGTCTTGTAGTTTTCTGGGTGATATGTGGGGGTGTATAGGGACAAGGAGGGTATGCTGGTTCTTCTAGTTCCCCATGAGATATGTGGGGGGAGGGGGTATACAGGGACAATGAGGGCATGCTGGGTCTTGTAGTTTTCTGGGTGATATGTGGGGGTGTATAGGGACAAGGAGGGTATGCTGGTTCTTCTAGTTCCCCATGAGATATGTGGGGGGAGGGGGTATACAGGGACAATGAGGGCATGCTGGGTCTTGTAGTTCCCTGCAAGATATGTGTGTGTGTTGTGTGTGTGTGTGTGTACAAGGACAATGAGGGCATACGGGGTCTCTTAGTTCCCTGGGAGATATGGGGAGGTACAGGGGCAATTAGGGCATGCTGGGACTTGTAGTTCCCTACAAGATATGTGTGTTTGGGGATATACGGGTACAATGAGGGCATGCTGGGACTTGTAGTTCCCTGGGTGATATGTGTGTGTGTGTGTGGGGTGGGGGGAGATAGTGCTTACTTTTAATATAATGCATTGCTGGTGGTATGGTGGTATTCTGCATTGCTGTATGATGATTATACAGCAGACATTTAATTTATTAGAACTAATCCGGTCCCAGTCCGAGGTGCCCCGCCGCAGGTCTCTCTCTCTGTCTCTGATAATATACGGCGGCTGCTGCTCGCTGGGTCGGGTCCTCTCAGCCAAGGCCCCCAAAGCTGACCTAGTATGTGCCTGATTGTAAATCTTATTTACCTATGAGCCTGCATGTCACTATCCAGCGGCCGGCGCCCCCTCTCATGTCTCGACCGGGGCAGCCGCACCTCCAGCCCCCCCCCGGTTGTTACCCCACTGGTCATGAGGACAAAAAGAGACTGTAGATCTCCCAAACAGGTTACACCAGCAGTAACAAGAACCTGAGAGGGGCCTAACCCCCACCTCTCTATCCAAAACTTTTCAAAAAATGTATGTATACTACTCGGGAAGAGTGGCTCATCACAGACTCCACTTCAGAATCACTGGGTGCTGGTCCAGCTCATTGCACTCTGGATGATCAGCCAGAAATGTAAAGAAATCACGGTACTCAGGGCTGCTGCAACTTTCCTAATTTACCGAATAGGACAAGGGGTCACCTCTGACATAATTCACGTTGAACAGTGCATGTTTTAAAACAATGTGAATTACATTTAAAAAAATATATAATTAAGGTCTATTGAAAGTAACAATAAGACAGGTAACAAAAAATAACTATAGTTTCCCACCAGATTCCCCCCATGAATTTGAATTTAATTTATGTCAGTAAATAGGAAAGGTGGCTGCAGCCCAGAGTGGGGCGATCCATTTCCTTTTCTGACTTAGCAAGAGGTTTTGGCTTTACACTTTAAGTTACCAAATCTTTTGTTGTTACCAAAAATAATATGTTCTGGAGATTTAAACCTCAATACATTTTCTGAAATTCATAGGTTACACAAGTGGGATTTGTTTGAACAGTCATTCAACATCCTTTGAATTCTACATTCTACATTGTGCACTTCCTGTTAATGCATTTATAGGCATGATTATGCTAAGTTCAATTCTGTCATTAGTTCCTTGATACTGTGCCCTACATTGCTCAGCTATTTAAGCCCCTTTTCATTGAATTGACTTGAAGTGTAGGAGAGCCAAATGTAAATAATCTAAAGACATTGATGGGAATTGATCAAATCTGAAACAGGCAGAATCTGGAAAATGTGGTCATAGAAACCAATCAACTTCTCTTTTCAGTTTGTTCAGTTAAGCTTTGAAAATGAAAGATAGAAGCTGATTGTTTACTATAGGCAATTTTAATAAATTCCTCTCAAGATGTTTAAAGCTTAAAGTAATAATAAAGTCAAATGTTTTTAAGCTATTTTAAATGTCAATTAAGTCACTTAAAATGGATTCTGCTCCTCGATGTTTAAAAGTTGTAGTTTCCTGTAGAATCGGCTTGTCTCCTAAGCACTGGTCCTGAAATCCTTTTTAGGGTGGTTCCTTTCCCTTGCATGGTCCTATGGAGCCACCCTTGTGTGTGTTACTAAGCTATGTGTGTCTCCACTAACACACCAACACAGCAAGCCAAACCACTCCCGTGCTACCTGTTCCCCCTCCTCCCTTTTCAAAGTAGATGGATAACTGCTGAAGACTGTGCTGTCCATTGTGATCTTTTACTGGACAGGAAGTTCAGGGAAGCCACGCAGGGAGAGTTGAAGCTGTTTGGAAACATGATGACTAAGTGCTTGAGCAAAACTTTAAAGAAACACTTTGCTGGGCAATGTATATTTGTTTTATCTGGATTGAGAGTTTAATACTACTTTCACTCCAGCCTTACCGTCAGTCTTGTACAGTTGTACAGGCTCCGCTTACTTGGATTTCACTGCACACTGAAAGCTCCACACAATGTGCATTAGAAGCTACAGCAAATCAGAAATGTATTGTGATGTAATGCAGTATTATGGCCACTGATGGAGCTAAAGAGCACAGAAAATAAATACTTCTTTCCTGTGCTCTTCAGCTTCATCTAATGGCCATAATGCAATATTGCATCACAATAAATTCGACCTGCAAAGAAAATATATTAAACTCTTAGGTAAATAGCCTGTGATGTCCACTTTATATAAATATGTACATTTGTGTGGCAATTTTGTTTCCGTGATGGCTTTTAAACTTTGAAGACAAATATACCAAATTCTATAATTGTTCCACATTTAAATTGTGACCTGTTTATTTGGGCCCGCTCCACACGTGTGAGGTATGGAGATGCACACTAGGGGAGGAGGTGGAGGGGTGATGTGTTCTGTGTGCACACTTTTGGGCCCCTCTGTCTTTCCTCCTGACCCATTGTTGTACTGTTTCTGTTTTTACTTGGTTTCTTTATTATTATTTTATTTATTTATTTTCTCTTTCCTTTCTCTCTTACTCTTCTCTCTATTTGCTAAAGGTTAAAAGGTTTGAGGTGACACACTGGAATCTCACCATATATGCAGCCTTGGCGTGGCTGCAATGCCTGCCTGTTTGCAATAAATATGTGACTGTTATAAAAGTTATTATTGTTTTCATTTTGCATTGAACTCTTGGTGGCTGTTTGTTTGGTGTATTCCTTGCATACCTTTACAAATAAAGAATAAAAAAAAACAGGGATGTACAAATCACAAAACTATCAAAAATACCTAAACTACCAAAAATAAACTGAAATCCTAGACATAAACGCGTGCCCAATTTTAAGGCTTGACATGTTTGGTGTATTTTTACCCGACGTGACCCCGTCTTTTATATTTTACCAAAAAATTGGGTAATAATAAATGTTTTATCATTTAATATAGGGGAAAAAGTTGTTTTTTTTTTAATTCGGTACTTTTCCCTTAATATAGTAAAAAAATAAAACCCCCCAGTGGTGATTAAATACCACCAAAAGAAAGCTCTATCTGTCCCCAAAAAATGGTATAAAATGTATTTCAGTGCAGCGTTGCATGACGGAATAAATGTCAGTCAAAGTACCGCAGCGCTGAATACTGAAAAATGGCCTGGATGGGAAGGGGGTTTAACACCGCGGACTTGAAGTGGTTAAGGGGTGAAGAACGTAAATTTTTTAAAATTTACACAAAACCAATGTTCACATATTCACAGGGAAATTGTTATAAATAGACACCCCCGTGTTTTTTGTGTTACCCATACGGAAAGACACTCACTATTCACTTTTTAGTATAGCAACAGTCCCAATTTAAAACAAAGGAGAAGATGGCACAAAATCTCTTTTTATATACTAGGAGGAAAATTATATGCATTCACATAAAAAAACCTAATTAAAGTTCAATTAACACGGAGCCATTGCTTTTTACATGTTGCCAATGCATTTATTACGGCAGTAATACAGATACAAACATGCAGAACTAAACATTAATATTATTACCGAAGGGCACATGAGTATAGGAGGTGCAATAGCCATGATTTTCCCGAACCTCTAAAACACATAATTGTCTGAAAGCAAAATGGTAAGCTGCGTATTGTCAATAGCAGTAATCACAGCTAATAGTGCAGTTTCCATTTTATGTGCGTTACCTTGCTAAAGGGTAAAACATGGTTACAAAAAGTAATTACTTATACACTTACTTTGGTTTACTGTATTTTATGGCTTAATAGTGTCTCTGAATGTATGAAATGCTACATTGCAGTACATTGGAGCAATAACTTTTCCTTACAATTCCTTTTCTACAAGTAACCTTTGCAGAGTAGATAATGATTATAAAGTAAAAACATACTGGCGACAATCACAGAGAGAGCGCACGGCTGCATTGTATGTGTTCATGAAATAAAGAACACACAATATGCACCTCTTCATTTACAGGCAGAACCCAGGAATTCTTTCTGAAAGGTCCACAATTCTTTCAAAGGGCACCATCACCCCTGAAGGTATGAATGGAATCAATAGCTAGTAATTTAACGCTTATGCTTTTTATGGGCATCTCTCGCTATTGCAAAATGTAAACCTAGCTGAGCTTATTTTTCTGAAGTGGTCTCCCCGCTGAGCTGCATAGCACATAACTATTAGTTTATAAAGATTGGTTTATTGGATTTGACCTTCTGTCCCTCATCTCTTTTCTAAGCGAATACTTGCTTAAAACGCCTGCCACAAAACACAAGAGGCCTTCGAGAATTACTTATTTGAAGCGGCTCACGGAGTTCTTTTGTCGCCTGTTAACAATCTGATGTTAACATGCAGGTACATAAAAAATAATGAACGGCTCTGTAGAAAGGCATTCGTGTGTTGAATGGACGGAATCTATTGAAGGTTTGCCAACACGCGTCAAATTAAAGACAATTAATAATTCGTGCCGGTGCAGAGGAAAAGGCCAGTTTGAGTATAATGGTGAAGTTAGCTCTGTACACAGAATTATCATGTACAATATTCTATGAATCACAATGTGCAAAAACAGTCCTTTCCTAATGCACTTGGCATGACAATTGTTTGTAAAGTTTACTTTTTATGTAGAGGTGCAGTGATGATGTGTATGTGTGTACATTTTCATGACTCACATTGCTGGCTTTCTCCATTTTTTATGGACTTTTTAGCAGGTCTGAGTCCTACAGTCCTAGAAATTTTTCCACACAGGAAACTCAGTTTCTCACTGGGATTGGATTGTAAAGCAGCTGACCCCTTCCCTGTGAGTCATTGTAACAAGAGCACACCAACTCTGCCTTTCCAGGTCACAATAGACTGGGATGGGGGGTTTCCACTATGATGGCTAATGAATAGGGGAAGAGAGCTCAGAGAGAAAGTGTTCATTTACGCAGACTGCTTACAAAGCACAGAGGTGGCCATTGCAAAAGGAAGCACCAGGAGATGAAGAGGATAAAAAAGTTTAACCACTTGCTGACCGGTGTGTTTATACCCCCTTCCTGTCCAGGCCATTTTTCATTATTCAGCGCTGCAGTACTTTGATCGACATTTATTTTGTCATGCAACGCTGTACTTAAATTAATTTTATACCATTTTTTGGGGACAGATAGAGCTTTCGTTTGGTGGTATTTAATCACCACTACGGGTTTTTTTTTTTTTTACTATATAATGAAAAGAGTACCGAAAATTCTGGAAAAAAACCACAATTTTTTGGTAAAATATAAAAGACGGGGTCACGTCGGGTAAATAGACACCAAACATGTCAAGCTTTAAAATTGCGCGCACCCGCTAAATCGCAGAAAACTACCATACCCAAAATTGACCATAGCCGATGCTTTTACCGCTCATCAGTTTAGTGTTATCAGTGATTAATGGCCCTAAAACTATTGCTCTCACTGCGACGTTCGTGGCGATATGTAACATGTGCGGCGCAATGGATGTAATCGTTGTTTTCGCACGTAGGCGGACTCGACACGTGTGCATGTGGGGACGGGGACTTTAATTTTCTTTTTATTGCTTTGATATGTGACTTTTAATTTTTTTATATTTTTTTGTAACTTTAATTTTTGTAAAACTTTTTTTTTCACTTTATTGCTATCACATAAGGAGCAAACAAGCTCCCTATGTGATAGCCAATTTGCAGTGACAGGTCCTCTTTATGGAGACATCAGGGGTATTTAAGACCCCTAATGTCACCTAGGGACCCCCAGAGAAGCTGATGAAGAAGAGATCTGCTTCACCAGCTTCCCTTTTATGGCCAAACAGGGAGAATCATCTGAGAGAGTCAGATGGGAGTTTCCTGTCTCTGAGTGATGATGTCATCCCACTCACTATATAAACTGCTCAGTCCAGTCTGACCTTTCCCTTGCATGGTTTAACCTGCTTGTGCATTCCTGCTGCTCTGTGTATCCTGATTCCGTGTATGACCCGATCCTGGCTGACGTTCTCCTCTGGTTCCTGCTCCTGGCTTGTTCCTGATGACGCTGATCTCTGTGTTCCTGACCTTGCTTGTTCCTGACAACACTGATCTCTGTGTTCCTGATCTGGCTAGTACAACTACCCACTCCGGCTCCTGACCTTGCCTTGTTCCTGTTCATGATTTTTGCTTGCTCCTGTGAACACTTTTCTTAATACAGTATTTTAACTAGCACCTTATGCTTGTCTGGTTTTCAATGTGCTCTGAAGGAGACTGGTAAGCTCATCTCTTACTCTGTTCTCTGTTCCCCTCAGCATGCTCCCTGCATCACAGCACAGCTGATTGGCTCCTTGAGCAATTTCTGCCTGCCGCAGTCTGAGTTCTGCTGTTCAAGGAACTGCAATTAGACATACTGCGCCTGTGGAGATTTTGGTACCAATGGTCAGCAGTCACATGATCATTCAGCCCTCGATCTGTAGAGCCAGGATGTGACAGCTGTAGTGACACACGCCGGCTCTAAGTTTTATGAAGAGTATATTTTACTCTTTAAGGGCCCGTTCACACCAGTTGCAGTGCGTTCCGGCCCGATTCTGTCCAGAACGCACTGCAGCTTGCTCACTTTTTAGTGAGGGAGGAGGTGGCATGGTGGGCCATTTAAGTGAATGGCACAGTAGGCACGCCCTCCGGCCGCAATGCGATCGCCTGCACGGGATTGCAAGGCACATTGTGCCTGCGGTCCAGTCCGGTGCGATAAAAATTGTGCTTGCAGCATTTTGATCTCAACGGACCAGACCGCAGGCACAATGGGCGATCGCATTGCGGCCAGAGGGCGTGGCTACGGTGCCATTCCCTTCAATGGCCCGCCACGCCCCCACCTGCCCCACAAAAAAGTGAGCCGGCCGCAATGCGAGGCAGTGCGTTCTGGCTAGAATCGGGCCGGGAACGCACTGCATCTGATGTGAACGGGCCCTCAGAGATGCCCTATACACAGATACTGTTAGATGGGACATCAAGAGGAATGGCATGGGTCACTTTAAAGCGACATTGCTGCTAAAATAAAAAAAATTACAACCAAAAAATTCCTGTAAAAGAAGAGACGTTGAACTTACCTGTCCCGGGCCCACTTCGTATTACAGAGCACAGCTGCTGGAAGGATCTTTACACCTTACACAGTGTAATGCTCTGGACTACAAATCCCAGAGACGTCAAGCTTATCCCAAGGACGAGCCCAGCTGTAAAGCTTGGCAAAACTTTAATTTCTATTTGTTGTCTGGTCTTGCAGTAAACTTCAAGGAAACTGACCCAGTAGCATTAAAAGTACTTTACTTGGCGAAAATGCTGCGTGTACAAACTTAGTTACAGGAAAAGCAAACAAATACATAAACAAGATTGGCTGCTACAAACATTCACACGCACCCACTACACTATCTTCTAGTACATGTATGATTTCTAGGAGGGGAAACACTGAAAATGTACTTAGCTTAGGCTGCAGGTTCCACAAATTCCGTGATGAGCAGGACTTGGCCTAGGAAGAATGGCTTCTCGTTGCAGTATCCTTTGTAGGTCCTGGTCTTGAAGCAAGTCCTCTCGTCTTGTGAAGCGCCCTCGTACTGCCCCCCTCCTGTGAAGCCCTGGTCTGGTGAAGTGCCCTGTTCTCTTTCAGCTACTGGCTTTTTATTTAGAGAAAACTGGTCTAAAACTTTGGAAGCGACGCCCCTTTCACCTTTAGGTAAATGCAATACATTTCACTTTCCCACCTCTAGGTGGCAGCGTTGTACCATAAATTGCCATCAGTAGTCAAGATTTGATTTGAGTCTTGACCAGGCTAGGCGTGACTGTTTACGATCACCATCCCATTGTGATACAAATCAATACATGACAAGCTACACCATTGTGTAAAACCAGTTTTGGTTTGTTTAGGTGGACACTTCCATTGTATGAGCCAAGATTTCTATCAACAAACAAACAAAACCTCCGTCTCTCTTGCAAATCTATGTGTGTCTGAAAAAGTCCACTAAGATATATCACAACACACACAGGTCTGGCTGTCATGCCCTGTGGTTGCTCTGGCCGGCCCTTACATCACTACTGTGTCATGTACTATAGAGACATAGAGGCCATCAGAAGGAAGAGCCTCTGCTTTTAGAGGAGCTCTTTTGTATTCATGGTTAGATCTCCTCTAAAGGCCATCGCCAGTAAGATTTACTTTTACTTTTTTGTGTACCTTTAATACAGTTTTGTAAGTCTGTAAGGTTTTTCTTACTTCATGACATAAGCACCACTGAGCGTTGTTGGAATGTATAGAGGGAGTGGCACTCATAGCTTCTTGCTGCTTCAGAATGGGGCCTATGATAGACACCAGATCTGGTGTTGTGCTTCCTCCTCTTCACTCTGCTGTGCCATACACAAAGCATAGCTGCAACATCATTACCATGCTTTGTGAATGGCACAGCAAAGTGAAGGGGAGGAGCCACAAAACCAGAACTGGTGTCTATCATAGGCCCCGTTCCAATGCAGCAGGGTGCCCGAACTGTGGCTCCCACTATACATTCCAGCAGAGCTTTCAAGGAGCTCACAAAGTAAGAAAAACATTACAGACTGAATGTGCTTTAAAACAAATAAGTAGAAATAACTGTGTCTGGAGTTGGACTTTAAGTGAGTTTATCTCCATAGATTACTGAAAATCGTGGCAATCGTGCCTCTTAACCATAGACGGGACTGTTTACATGGCTATGCCATTGTTATTATTGTTAACAGTTTATTGTCCCTTCTGGCAAAAGTTTAATCAAAACAATTGAAATAAAATGGTAAGAGATTGCTCCTGGGAAACTTTGTCATTAGCATGTTACAGATCATGAATATGATTAACAGTATTACTATTTCATCTTTATGTTTCCCAGATGGGGATCAATTCAGTAAAGCATAACATATATTTTCACAACTATGTAATATTTGCAAGTTTTTATTAAATATGTTTATCAATTCACAAAAAGTTTTAGTGCATTCGATTAGATGGATTTACGACATGCACATCAGAACATGCAACCGCATATAGTGAATATATGCCTAATATATTTAAATAAAACATATAGGTCAGATTCCTGTATGATTTCAATAAATGCAATAAGTATTCTGCCTAGAATATAGAGGAATTGTCTTTGAGATGGGGAATAGAGAAACAAGGAGTCCCTAATGCTTTTACTATGGAGGTCTATCACAAATAGCTACGGCCCTAAACATGCACATTATTTATTGATTTTTTGGGGTATTTTGTATGTTAAGATCAATGACATAAATGATCATTTAATCTGTAAATTAATGTTTGCTTCTTACCAGCATCAATTGCAAGAGTACAGGCAGTCCCCGGGTTATGAACAAGATAGGGACTGTAGGTTTGTACTTAAGTTGAATTTGTATGTAAGTTGGAACAGGTACGGTACATTTGTTCAGTGTAACTCCAGCCCCAATTGTTTTTACATTTTTGGATAGCAAAGGGAATGGTTTACCCCCTGTAAAGTTTGTTTTGCTGTCTGTGCCCCTGTTCAGAAGATTTCACCTCACTTTCTATCCCTTTGATAATTGGATTTTGAAAATGTTGGCTTGTCGTGGAAACAAGAATTAGTGATAAAGCTTCAGTGAAGACACCTTTTTCCCGTGATAACTCTTACAGGAGTGATTTTCCCTTCCTAGGGGTAGATTTCCTTTCACTGCCTGTTGTCTCAAGGACAGAAACTGAGATTAAATCTTTCTAATGAGGATACAGACAGCAGTAAAAACCGCACAGTGACCCTGAAGAAGAGGTGGGCATCCCTCGTCTGCATGACTAACAAGAGCCAACATCCTGTAATGTATGTACAGTACTACAAGCCAGACCCAAAAAGGCGAGCACTCCTCGTCAGCACAAGCGCGGTAGTAGTACAACTACCCCTGCTGTACAGTAATAGCCTCCTTTTGTAAGTAGGAGTCGTATGTAAGTCGGATGTTTGTAACCCCCGGGGACTGCCTGTATATAACTATTGAGGAGAAAAGAAAAACAGCCATTTGAGATAAAAGAACAAATAGTAAATAATACTGATTTATGGAAAAGTGTGCATAATGGTAAAGGTACATAATAAGATAGGTTAAAAAATCTTTTTTAGTTTTCAAATCATGCTTTCCACGCTAGAAAGCACGCAACAATAACTGAAGGGTGACCCACTTCCAATTCTTTAAAAAAAAGAAATAGGTCTCCAACTAGGACAAGGCTGGGACTTGTCCACATAGGCTGTATCTTGGAACATAGGAAATCATTTTTCCCCCCTATGCTCCTTAGCTCCATCTAGTGTCCATAATGCAGTATTACATTACATGCATTCGACCTGAAATTAAATATAAACTTTGTTTATGCATCTATTCACACAAAACTAACATTCAGAAATATTTGTAGGGTGAATGGCTCTGTGACTAGGTTACATAGACCCCTTATTGTTGGTGGCCTATTTAAAAAAACACAAAGGCAAACAGAATGGAATTTTCTAGTCCTGACAAAACAGCCACACTGGCCACATAACGTAAAGGATTGGAGTTTTGGAACATTGTCAACTTTCTTTTCTCTCTAGATATCTATAATGGTGCAGCCCTAAAAGAATAAAAAAATATGTATACAATATCAGTGTTAAAGTGCACGTTGACAAAATCCCTTAAAGTGCAATAGTGAAGACAAGAATGCACTTTACTGTGAGTGTTGTATAAGTAAAGTCCTCTGCATGTAGTAATCCTCAAAACAAAGTCAGGTGCGTGATCTAAGGATGCTCCGTGATATGCATAGAATGGGTACAGAGTAAGTTAATCTACCAGTAAAAATCACTCTCAGTACATGATGGAACCACTAGTATCCATATAGAGACCTCTCCACACAAGAGTGAATGAATCCAAGTTGAACTCCTCACTCGACAGGACTGGCAGTCACCTTCTTCAAAGGACCTAAACTAACTGGGTTATTCACAAAAGGGTGACGAGTTTGGAGAAGGCCGGAGAAGTAAACAGTCTAGGCCAAAATAGCTGATTTGGAAACATCCTCCAATTCAGCTCACTTTCCAGTCCAGCTATTTTGTCCTAGATTGTTCACTTCTCCTGCCTTCTCCAAACTCTTCACCCTTTTGTCAATAGCCCTGTAAAATGTATTAGTCAGGTCAATCAGGCTTGCACCCATTCAGGAAGGGGTAGGCAAACTCAGCACTTACACATCCCATGAGGCATTAGAAGACTGCGACAGCCACAGGCATGAGTCCCAAAGTCAGAGGCATGATGGAATTTGTAGAGTCACCACAGCTGGTTGCCTACTCCTGCCTCAAGGGTTGACATTTCACAAGGTTCTTGCTGCAGAAAGCCTGCAAATGATTCTCAGTAACACTCAGGAAGAGAGGATATAAAGCTGCAAATAGTGAAAACGGTATGGATATTTTACGATTTCAGATTAAAAACAAACTTTCAAATGTGGTGCATAAAGATCATGCACCATAGGTATCATCTCAGGGGAGGAAAATGCCTTTCCCTGAGATCTCCTGAGATTAAAAATGAGATTCCCCAGCAATGCTCTGCTGATGTAACCTTCCCAGGATGCAACACTTAGGGAAATTACATCACTAATGCCCAAGAGGACCAGGAAGTGGAAGCACAATAATTGTTAGTAAAAGAAAAATATGTTTAACTAATAAATGTAAGAAGATTTCATATCAGCATGCAGAGCTGCATGATGATGTGATTTATAGTGAAAGGGGGTAAAGGAACCTAAATGTGTATGTAAAAATGAACAATGGACTTTTCTTATTTAGTCCCTTTTGGCCTGTTAAATTAAATGTGGTTTGTTCTGTTTGCTAAAAAAATAAAAAATACCTGTTGATCTGCGGATTATAGAACCACCTTCCCCTATGTTATGGACTATACGAGAGGTGCAGGGTTCTGTAATCGTATCTTGTTTTTGTTGTCCTGAAAGAGCAGAAAGGCAAATTAATGTTGTCACCCTAGCACTGGAAGTGTGTTACTGGCAGAATCACCAGGTAAAAAGAAAAGGAAAAACCCTGGAAAAAAAGAAAACTAATTCAGCCACCACATCTAAGGACTTTTAAGCTGCAATAGATAAACATTTTCTTTATGGGTTTACTTAGACTTTAATAATTCTAGTTTCTAACCGATGTATTTAGGGACCCCCGTCCATATGAAGTACCATGTCCTGTTCAATGTATGACCCTACACGGTTTCAGTACAGAAAGTATTTAAAATTTCAAACTGGTTTGTTGAAAGCATAGAATATATATCTGGAAAAGGATCTGCACACTTTTAGCTAATTATCGATGTGCCAAAAGCTATTCCTGTACAGGGTCCCTCTGCTGTCTCTTGTGTGCCATTGTGAACATGTCTTTGTTTTATCAATGTAATCCTTTTTAAATGGGCAATTGTATTGACATTTAGATTAATACAATGGATTATTGGTGTCTAATTGGTTGCAATATTTTACTGCAGCTGTGTATTTTTGTACCTTTATTAGTTAATGACCCTCATCAATGGCACTGATGTGCACAGAAACTATGGGGTTGATTTACTAAAGGCAAATAGGGTGTTCACTTAGAAAGGAGATTTTCCCTTAGCTTAGTGAATGAGGTTACCTCCATCACTCATTCATGTGCAAGCAAGAGTACTATCTTTTTATTTTCCATGCATGTGTTTGAGTATTCTTTGCATAGTGAATCTTCACCACATTCACTAAGCTAAGAGAAAATTCCTTTGCAAAGTGAACAGCCTATTTGCCTTCAGGCAATCAACCTCACATGATTTATTAGACTAGCAACAGATTTGTGAAAATGTGATTGTGTTGTTTTTTTAGATTTCAATCCAAATAAGTTCTAATGCTCTCAGTTGAAGAGCAACAGACTGATGAGCTCATCTATTTGACACTCCCATCAGTATGTTTCTTGTTAGTATTATCACTGCAGCAAAACTTACTGGCTCCCTTTGCTGCTTCTCCCTTTCCCAGTTTGATGTATGCTGTACAGGGAATTGAAAGAGGTTGATACCAAGGTATATACTACTACTGTTACTTACACTGGTTGCTTTTCAAAACACAATGATTTTTTAATAATCACAAAACTGCATAAATACGCAGGTTTTTTTTTTATCTGCCTGGAGTTGGCCTTTACCAAATCCCCCAGTCCATCAAGTGCCATCCACCTAGGAAAATACTTACCTTCCTCCCCAACCCAGCAATCATTCCTCTGACAAGGTCCTGGTTGACATGACATGCCATGCATGCCACTGCCCCATTTATTTCTATGGGTAAGCTGTACTCATTGCAGTCTGCAATTTGGCTGCTGTATGCTTGAACCAGATCAATACATCTGTATTGAAGGCAAAGACAGTCAAACAAGCATTTCCAGAAGGAGATAGCCCTCCTACTTCTTTCAGTACATATTTCCTTTAAAGCATAACCACTAGCCCATTTTTTTCTAGTTTTATAGAATAGGAAAGGGTTAGAATCCCTCTCAGGCTTTTTTGTTATTACTAGGGGGGATTTATGTTCTCCATTAGTGTTGGTGATAGTTGTAAACAGGACATTACATTACCAATGGGAAAGCCAACATGTTACAACTGTCACCAAAACAATAGGTGAAGATAAACCTTCCCATGGGGCACCTGTTCTGCTGGCAACTGTCAAAGAGTGGTATTGGACAGGAAGAAAATAAAAAAACCTTACAGGAAATCTAACTAATCCCTACTCTATCCAAAACTACAAAAATGTAGCTATAAATACACTGGAAGCAGTGGCGTAACAATCGCCATAGCGACCCAGGCGGCCCCTATGGGGCCCGGGCACAGTGGGGCACAGGGAGGCCTGGCCAGATGCCGGGCGGACCGCCTGGGTCGCTATGGTATCCTCTGCTGGTGGCTATCACTGGTGGCTCTGAAGAAGAATGTGCTGCTGTTCAGATCACTGACTGTAATCTGTGCAGCAGCAAGTTCGTCTCCAGAGCCGCTGCTGAGTATGGAAGTATTGGTGTTGGTAAATGATGTTCATTTTCAGGCATAGTTAGGGCTAGGATAAGAGTCAAGAGTTCATTTTAAAGGATTGGTGGAGTTTTAGGCCTAGGGTACGGAAATGGTTTAGTATTAGGGTGGCAGTAAATGTAAAATAATAATAAAGAATTTTATTTGCATGCCTTTTGCAAGAAGGATTAGAAAACAGCAAACACCAAATTACCGACACATAGAGGTGTCAAGAGGTTCATTGCTCATTCTGTAATATTGTTAGAACATTTAACTCTAGGGTAGAATGAGTATAAAAGATAATGATCTGATACCTTGATGAAACTCAGGAACATCAAGTTCCATACAGCTTTATGATGCAGAAAGATGAATAACATTTTTGTGTCATACAGCAAACCTGCAGTGTTATTATTAATTTACATGACATGGTTGATGTCATATTAGGGAAGAGAGCTAGTCACCAGTTTTTTTTTTTTTTCAATCATATCATTTTTATCATATATTTGGGATATCACTCACATTAGGAAAAATTATTAGTATATATGTATTATAGAATGTTATGTTGGAAATTCTAATCATATTTATTGGGGGGTTAAGAATGCCCTTTTTGAATATTATTGAAAATGTGCTTTCTGCTCCATATACTTACCTTGTGTCTTTCCTCATCTCCCGGCCGAACATCGGAATTGCGCATGCGCCTGCCCAAGAAATTTTCAGATGTTTGGACAGGAGCGCGCGGTGGAGACACGGGTAAGTATTAACCCTTTGAAAGTTTATTTAAAAATGGTTTTGCTAGCAAGCAGTAGATATATGCAAAAACAAATGAGGGTTTAATAACCCTTTAAATTCACTTCTTGTTGACTGAATCACTGCTGGAGGAAGTCTGTACCAAGCATCAACTACTCTTTTGGAAAAATAATACTTTCTATGGTTAGTTTTAAATTTTCCCCCTGCTAGTTTGAGCTCTTAGTTTCATAATGAAAATACTGGCCTCCTCAACCCAATTGAAACCCTTAACATATTTAAAGGTTTCATTCACACCTCCCTTTCCCTTCTTTCCTCAGTACTGTACATATGTACGTTTCTGCAGGCTCCCCTTATATGTGTTATCCTTCAGGCCTTGCACCATTGTTGTCTCTGGACTGGATTCTATCTTATCATTAGCTTTTTTTTTTAAGGGAGATCTCCAAAGCTGGACACAGTGTTCTATATGAAGTCTAACTAAAGATCTATAGAGGAGAATAAAGATCTACTCCCTCCTGCTGGTGATCTCTCTAGTGATGCCCCCCAGCATTCTACTTACTTTTTACACTTTGCAATCATTAAAAAAAACCACCCCCAATTCAGGTAAAGGACTCTTGCTCTAGAAGAGATCCCATAATTTCAAAGGTCCTGGTTATAGTCACCATTTTGATAGAGGGGTTCACACGCTGCATGTAACCACTACCTCATGGTGGGCTTCTTGTTTTACTTGCAAATACTGAAATTAAAAGTATTTGCAGACCTTGGGCTGATTTTGTAAAGGAAATGTGAATCTTCACACAATTATTGAATAATGTGCAAAGTAAATTCTTGTTCACTTTTAATACTTAATGCATATGTGATAAATAAACAGAAATTGCTTTTCACATCACTTGATAATGGGAGTGCATATTTACACAATTTGTTGTATATAGATTCTCAACTTCTTTAGTAAATCTGCACAAAGGAGTATAATAAGTCCTAAAAAAGGTAAACATAGAAGAGAAAAAGACAAAGTGGTCCATCAAGTTTAACCCTTTTTTGATTTTTGTTTTTCTTTTTTCACTAAGTATAGATCCACATTGTCCCAAACGTATTTAAATTCACTTACTGTTTTCCTGCTGGTTTGAGGTCATATCCTCGTGTTCTTGATCTTAGCTCCATATTGAAAAGAATGCCCTTTTATCTTGGGAAACGAAACAGTTTTTAAATGCACAATTGGTGGATATATTTGACATCATATCGTACCCAAATTAGAACATATGAGAAACACTGAAATAAGTTGAGGTGTCTGACACCAATTTTAATGGTCTCCAAAACTTTTTAAGGCATACCAACTGTCAGCGTTGTCAGTGGGCCTATTTTAGCTCTCAACCAAACTTTAAGCCCTCAAATGGCTGGTGTCATAGCTGATCACATGTACAGCACCATGGCATATGCAATCCAAATAAAGGCTAAGATTGCACCTACTTTGGCTGTAAAGGATAAGAGCCTGTAGTTCTGCTTTAAAATTAGATCTGTAAATAGAACAGAATAGAAACAAAATAGATTTTTTCCATCTATTTAACTCCTTTTGATCAAAGGCACGCTGAAGAATGGAAGAAAATGTAGAGCATCAAAAAGAAGATTATTTAACCTTCCAATGCCACCCACTCCGATAGATACAAAGCATTCTATTGCTGGTCATCCATTCTGATTGAATTCCTCAGTCAACCCTCCACTGAAAGGTTTGCAAAAATTCCATGTGAGTGTAATTGAAAAGAACAGAGAGGATTAGGAGCAGAGTGATCTGTACCTACTGTAGAGGATAATATTCAATGGTGCAGGATAAAAAAAAAATCTTAGCACTACTAAAATGAACCATCTTGGAATGGTTAAAGTGTAGAGTATGTGCAAAACCTAACAATGAACTTCTCTTTTGGTCTGTAAAATATACTATTGGAAGGGTTTTGTTATATATGTTTTCTAAACAAAATACCTGTTGAGCCTTCCATAAAATCTTGTAACTTTCTGTAAACTCTGCCTGGCCTGTACTGAAATCTCAAGCAGTGTCATCAGCCCTACCCGCTTATTAGGCTTCAGAACACCTCACCTTCTATGTTATAGAGGGTGGAGGTATCCTGAATTCCAAATCAGGAGTAGGCAGCCTAGCATGATAATGTTGCTCCTCCATAGATGGAATAGAGTGTGTGAGCATTGTAGGACAGGAAGTTTCATAGTTGGGTAGTTGGTAAAGTAAAATAAAAACACAGGTCCATCTAATTCAATGTGTGTTTGTGTGTTTGTGTGTTTGTGTGTGTGTGTGTCACTAAGAATTCCCATACCCCTGTATATTGTGTTTATGTTTGTTTTTAAGTTTGTTAAAAGAAATAAAAACTTCTGGGCATTTAGGCCTCAGTCACATGGGACGTACAGGTCCGGGCGGCGTGCACGCCAGTAAACAGCCGATCCTGGGCGGGACAGGTACTGCGTGTGATTGTGCGCAGCAGCCTGTTCTTCCCTATGGGAGGACGCGGCTGTAGGGTGTCATCCGTGCGGGTACGGGTGTCCGCACTTGGATGCAGACAGAATTAATCCTATCTGCGTCCAAGTGCGGACTCCTGCACCCACACGGAAGTGCAGTGTGAGTGTCTGTATGACACCATACAGCCACTTCCTCTCATAGGGAAGAACAGGTTGCTGCTCGCAATCACATGCAGTGTATCCCTCCCGGGATCGGCTGTCTACGGGTGTGCACATCCCATAATGGTGTATGGCCAGCATGAATGAGGCCATAAATAGTAAGCTGGCTCTTACCTTGTGAGACATTTATCGCCTAGGCAGTATAGTATCTCTCACTTCTTGCTGTCCTCAGTGTCTTTCAAAGATAAAGCCCTGACACCTTCATGCAGTGAAGACTCAGGATCATCAAGTTCCATAAATTTTTAATTGACAGGAAGATTAATATAATTTCTCAGCATACAGCAAGCTTTCATATTACATAGTTGGTGTTATGCCAGAACAGAGAACTAAATTCTAGTTCTCAGCTACTTGGCATCTGCTGATAAATACACTTGAGAGCATATATGTGCCCGACAGCTGAAAAATGCTTGTTGTGCCTTATTGGGAGGTACACACTTATTATGTTTAACACATCTGTATAAAAACCTCACACAAGCACTCTCATCCCTACAAACAAATACACTAAATGGCCAATAGTTTGTGGACATCCTTCCAAATTATTGATCTTAGGTCTTTCCAGGGAAGGCTGCTGATAATGCTATAGCACTCGCAAGGCACCCTTCCAATGTAAAAGGTATGTGGCTTGATATAGTTCAGGAAGCGGAAAAGGTGTGCTCACTGTCCCACTCTTTCCTGGTTACTTGGGCTACATGCCTGGATAAGGGTCTGCCAAGTAGGTGTTAGATGATCGCTGGTCCTAAATACACTATATTACCAAAAGTATTGGGACACCCGTCCAAATCATTGGATTTAGGTCTTCCGTGAAATTTCCTTGCTACTAAATATTCCACGGTCAACTGTTAGTGGTATTATAACAAAGTGGAAGCAACTGGGAACAACAGCAACTCAGCCACGTAAAATGAAAGAGCGGGGTCAGCACATAGTGCACAGAAGTCGCCAACTGTCTGCAGAGTCAATATCCAAATTTCATGTGGCCTCCAGATTGGCACAACAACAGTGCATAGAGAGCTTCATGGAATTGGTTTCCATGGCCGAGCAGCTGCATCCACGCCTTACATTACCATGTGCAATGCAAAGTATCGAATGCAGTGGTGTAAAGCACGCCACCACTGGACTCTAGAGAAGTGGAGACGTGTTCTCTGGAGTGACGAATCATACTTCTCTGTCTGGCAATCCGATGGACGTGTCTGGGTTTGGTGGTTGCCAGTAGAACGGTACTTGCCTGACTCTATTGTGCCAGGTGTAAAGTTTGGTGGAGGGGGGATTATGGTGTGGGGTTGTTTTTCAGGGGTTGGGCTCGACCCCTTAGTTCCAGTGAATGGAACTAAGTATGCATCAGCATACCAAGACATTTTGGACAATTTCATGCTCCCAACTTTGTGGGAACAGTTTGAGGATGGCCCCTTTCGGTTCCAACATGACTGCGCACCAGTGCACAAAGCAAGGCCCATAAAGACATGGATGAGTAAGTTTGGGGTGAAGGAACTTGACTGTCCCGCATAGAGTCCTGACCTCAACCCGATAGAACACCTTTGGGATGAATTAGAGCAGAGACTGTGAGCCAGGCCTTCTCGTCAAACATCAGTACCCGACGTCACAAATGCGCTTCTGGAAGAAAGCTCAAACATTCCCATAGACACACTCCTAAACCTTGTGGATGGCCCTCCCAGAAGAGTTGAAGCTGTTATAGCTGCAAAAGGTGGGCCAACTCAATATTGAACCCTACGGACTAAGACTGGGATGCCATTAAAGTTCATGTGAGTGTAAAGGCCAATACTTTTGGTAATATAGTGTATGTACGTGGTCTAGTATGATCCCTGGTCACATGAGGCAGCCCCCTATCCTAAGGGGTATGCCATGGTCCCCAAAGTATTGAAACATATGAAGAGTGAGAATGACACAAGTAAACAATTGGTCCAGTACATATTTATTAATCTTAGTAAGAAGTTGGTAACAGATAACGCATTTTGTATGGAACCTCCACTCCCCCTTCTTCTGGGGGAAAACTGGCGATAATTGGTGAAAATACTGGACACTAAGAGCAAAGAATATAATGAAAGTGTAGGTTCCAGAGTGACTGCCATATCACCCTTGCAAGGAACCTTGTCTCAATCTTGATGGGAACAAGAGCCTCATCTCCATATCCTATCCCTCAGGACAGGATAAGGGGGACCCAGATGTCTGCCCCCCCTTGCAGGGGAATGAGTGCAAGTTGCAAAGTACCCCTTGATACTTATTCACAATACAAGGTAAAAAGTAAATAAAAACACCACACGTAAATTAAAAAGTAAATTATGTCCCCCCATGTAAATTCAATGTCAATCACATCATCCAGGAATGTAGATCCTTGCCAACAAGGATGTTGATTTACCACGCACAATAACCTGGTGCCGACAATGCTGTTCCATCACTACTCCCGTCGTATGTCAAGAAGCTGGCTGGGGATCATGGGGATGTCATTGATCAAATATTGTCATGACCATATTTGCTCAATAACATCACTCAGGGTCCCTAGCTGGTTTGATTACAAACAGAAGACGGCTGCAGATCTTTTTTTTCGTGTCAGTAGTGGCCAAAAAGAACAGACATTGAAAGGAAGCAGACCCCCATTAATCATTAATAAAAACATAATTGTATCTAAAATTGTACTGTTTGGAAATGGAAACTACATTAGTTAGTACACTGGTACTACCCTGATTATAAAAAATATTACATGGTGATATAGGACAACTTTGTGGTAAACGGTGTCCCTGGGCTATGTAAGGTATTTGGGCAATGTGGTGGAGGTGCTATCAGGAGGTACCCAGCAGAAGATGCTAATCAATATGTGATAGTAAAAATGGTGAAGTATAAGCAAAGGAATAGAACAAATGAATGTGAATAGATCTCTTACTGTTTTTTGACACATAGGGGCTGATTTACGAAGCCCAACACGCACACGCGCAGGCTGCGTGCGCGTTTTAACCCGCAAAAATGCATTTACCAAGCGAACACGCACATCATGGCGCGGTTTCACGCAGGCATGGCGCGTTTTTATGTATTTACTTGCGCGCGTGTCGTGTAATATGCACCATCGGCTGCACGCCACTATAATAAAAAATTGCAACTGCTAGAATCATATTTCTACTACTGCCATACATGTGCAAATCATATTTATGATACATATGTTATTGCTATGCTTCTGTGCATACAAACATTCCACATAACACTTACAAACTGGTAAAAGACAGTATAAGAGTGCCAAAAATGTCATGTTTTTAATATATTATTAGCATGTACATGCCTGGATATGAGCGCAATACACGTGCGATATGAGAATATATGCGCGCATAGACGACTAGTTGCGCGCAGGATTTTCGCAGGTGCATATGTACCATTTGGAAGCCATTCACAACAGCATAGAAATGATGTACACATTTCGATTTGTGTCATTGGCATATATGTACTGTTGTTGTTATATTTTTGTGTCTGTAGATTTATCAGTTTTATGATTTTGGCCAGGATGTTTGCATTGCTGTATGTGGATTAATTCCACTCACTTGATGCAGGATTTGAACCGGGGAAATAGGTGTTGTGTGGCAGGTCCTCTAACCGCTCAGCCACTGGGCTTCCCTTTGCTGTTGCACATCCCCATGGAATCCTCGGCATTTTAACGCGCCATGCGCGCGCGTTGGTAGTGTTTATCAAGCATCTGTATAACCTGCATACGTTTCCGCGCCAAGCGTATATGCGCAAGCGCAATCGGCGTTTTTATGCATGGAGTGTTTGTGGCGTGTTTGTGAGGTTAGTAAATCAACCCCATACAGTCAGCGAGAGGTAGTAAAATTTAAAAATCCAGGTATTCTGTGTTGCTCTTCCGCTTCTGCAGGGACAAACGTAGGTCAAATCTGGCTTTGCTTGATTCCCTACACACATGAATCTCTGCTTCAGCCACCACATGGTATTATGCATATAGTAAGGGTATGATCTGCAGCATCAACAAGAAAATCCCATGACCTAGAGATGCTGATGCTCCTAGAACTTACATGAGTCCAATACTTATTCTCCCTAGATAGAAGCCATTACTTACATGCCAACATCTCCTTATTGTGGTTGGATGTTGAGAACTTGAGCGGATTTTAACCAGTTGACATCCGCGGTGTTAAACCCCCTTCCCATCCAGGCCATTTTTCAGTATTCAGCGCTGCGGTACTTTAACTGACATTTATTCCGTCATGCAACGCTGTACTGAAATTAATTTTATACCCTTTTTTGGGGACAGATAGAGCTTTCTTTTGGTGGTATTTATTCACCACTGGGGGTTTTATTTTTTTAATATATTAAGGAAAAATTACCGAAATTAAAAAAAAAAAACAGTTTCCCCTATATTAAATGATAAAACATTTATTATTACCCAATTTTTTGGTAAAATATAAAAGATGGGGTCACGTCGGGTAACAATTTTCCGACAATATGCTTGCACACATTCACAGTATGATCATGAAATGGCTATTGCCTTTGTGACTGATTCCAGAGTTCTTTTGTGACCTTTCTTTCAGAATTATAAAAGCATATCTGATTGTGCCCCACTCCCCCAGGTGATGCAGAATATAATGCTTGTTTTGCCAGGGGTAAAATCCAGCAGAGTAGAACGTACTTTACTCCATGGTTCCACTATAGCTGCACTCCAGTCCTTTTTTCCCCCTCGCTATAATGTGGACGGGCACCCTTACATCATCACATACAATGCAGGACCAGCTTTGGGCACTGGTCTTCCTAGCCATCCTCTTGACAAAACAGACATTAAATCCTTTGTGCATTAAAATCCTTTGCTTTTTGGGGTGCACAATTTGAACAGTTTAAAATGACTGACCAAATAATAACTGTAAAAACTTTTAGAATTCACAACTGTTTTATATTCTTCCTGTCAATAGACTGGAGCTATTTTTGTAGTGGGCTGTTTTAAATTATCTATGAGATTTCAGCGAATATGAATTCTCTAGGTTCCCATTCCAACTAGCACAGTTCTCATGGATAAGCAGTAATATTTGTATTAGTTCTATATGTAGTACTCCCATAAAGAGTAGTGGTTATAGCAGTGGACTAAAACCAAATCTGTTAATTGAATGCTGCGGAGGCTTACATCGCCACTGTCGTAAAGCATTATATATTACAAAAGTATTCAGTTTATTTTAGATTGTATATTTAGGTTCTTGTCCAGTTGTTAGGGAAACTACAGAGCAAATAAGGTTTTGGTTCCATGAAATAAACCTGTGCTTTGCCCATGCAAACAAAATAAACACAATTATGGAATCCTCATTAGCCAGAACAGCTTTACAGTAGTTTCCTAGTTGGTGGAACTGTGTGCATTTGGAATGCTTGGAGAAAGTAGGAGTGGGTGGTCATCTGAATGTGAGCTTGGCTCCTTAAACTGTTTTGTGCACAAAGGTTGTGACTTGCTAGCAATTAAACATGAGGATATCCAAAGTAATTTGTAAGCACTATGCTGTGCCGCATTTGAGAATATACAACTTCCTGGGTTTTTTTTAACCTTTTTCCTCCACAACTGGTCATCTGGCTTGGGACCAGGGCCGTCTTTAATAGTAAGTGGGCCCTGGGCACGTTTTTGCTGATAGGCCCCCCACCACCATCACCTGCCCCCCCACTTCCCAAACCAGACCCCTGAATTCACCTACATCACATACCCCTGAAACTAAAACAAAAACAACAATATATGTATATGTGTATATACAGTACAATGCACTAATGCAATGGACTCGGCCCTCTGCACCGCAGTGGACTCTACAATACAGATGTTTGACCCATAAGTCTGTATTATATGTAGAATGCATATGTTGAAAATGTAATGCCCCTTGCAGCAAGTGTTCAGGTACGTGCAATGGAAATGCAATACCAATTTTACTAATTTGACCACGTAGTGGTACATTTGTTCAGAATCACTTGCTAAATCATACTATAAGATTTCAATTAAAAGTCGTATTGTATGATTTATTAAGTATTATAGAACAAATGTACCACTATGTGGATATAATAGTAAAATCGGTATTGCATTTACATTGCATGTCAACACTAGCTGCACAGTGCATTAAATTTGTAACAAATGCCTCCCCACCAGCGCTGCCGCAGCTCTTTGTCTGCCGCTAGGGGGTGAAAGGGACAGCTGTTGTGGGCCCCTGTAAATTATGGGGCCCAGGGCAGCCGCCCCTTTTACCCTGTGGTAAAGACGGCCCTTCTTGGGACCACAAGTGATTGGGAGACCTATCTATGAAGGCAGTAAGTATAAGGTTAGCCAGTTGACAGATCACATTTAAGGAATGCAGTAGAAGAACTTTGTCCAAAAATCTGGTCAACAAATGAATATGTTCCAATTATCTTCACGGTCTGTATGTTGCTTGTGTATCCGATTCAGAGTTGAGCGATAATGTGTCGCACAGCATAAGCATTTTTGTGTTTTCCTACAGTTCGATTGAGTGCACGTTCACCATCTTTTTGTTATATTCTGACACACCCAACAGGATACTAGAAAACACAACTATGCTATATAAGTAACATTGTGAACTGTAGTAGTTTGGCAATATTTTATAGGATATTGAGGAGATTATTTTAAGTTGCAATATGTCTTTTTTACTCCACAAAACCAAACAAAATTATTTAAAACAATGAGAACAAATGTAAAAAATAAGGCAACAACTTCTTAAAGAGAGAATTATTTAATTTGGGCTTGTTAGGGTTAAGTAGGAGTTACGGATTACATTGGATAGAATTGTTGTGTGTAGGTGTGTAATCTATATATA
>NW_017307607.1:34456-42418 GCF_000935625.1 Nanorana parkeri
ATATTATAAATACACAAACACACACACGTTTTATACATTTATTCTTTAGATTTCTGTAACTGAAGTTAGAGTGGGTAACAGGACTTTGAACTTCATCTAACAGCTGCCACTAATTACAGTGTAACAAAATAATAATGTTTTTCTTTCAGTGATCAGTGTAGCAAGCTGTTATAATGATCACTACAGCAGAAGCTGTTGTCTTACCAACACTGGGCCCTGGTGGTAGCATGCTGGGTAGTGGAGGGTCATTGTGGGATATACTAGGTACCCACTGGAGGCTTAACAGATAACCTGGAGGACATACCTAGTACTTTCTTTGTCGTTAAAAGAAACCAAGGTTTATAGAAATAGATAGGTGCCATTATTTTAACAGAATGCAGATTTCAGGAGGGGAGGGAGGGACAGAGAGGGACAGGGAGAGAGTGGGGGAGAGAGAGACTCAGACAGTCACCATGGCATCATACTATTTACATGCAAGGGACACCTGAAGTAAATGACACACAACAACACTTTTAAATAGTTTCTGCTGCTACAAACTGATTTAAAATCCATAAAACCTGGCTTTGTCAATAATTGCAGCTAAAACATGCTGTCCAAACCCAATATAAATCTCCACCCCTCTAAAATGCCTTTACTTTAAACACTAGTTTATTTTACTACTACCAAGGGAATGGTATCCATGTCTTATAGCATGCACCTACACATATACCCTACTAAATCTCCTGTCCTTAGGAACACAAAATTGGAAGCTGTCCTAAGATCTACGGATGACTTGCAATAGTGTAAAATCTTAGAGGCTGTCTATATTAATCTGCCTTCTTTAAATTGATTCAATAATTTAGAGATCTACAGGGCCTTTCACAATAAAAGCAGTGAAGTCATTCAATAAGTTCACCCTTTTCCACCCTCCAGGAGCACCTGCTCAGTACTTACATAAGAGATTTGAAGGCTGTCAATTCACTGCTGGGATGGAGGATTATAATGAACACAATTGCTTGCAGTTACAGAGGTTGGTGAGGGTTTGTTTAAAAGTTAATTTACTGCTTGCTATTGTAACATAAATACTGGATTGTAGGGATGCACCAGTTCCGATACTGGGCATTTTCATCTGTTGATCCTGCCATAAATCCAGCAGGTTGCTAACATCCTGTGCACTCCTTCAGCTCCATGGAAAACCCAAGCAGTGTTGTCACCCCGACCAAGTTTATCTTCTTGGAATGTATAACACCTCCTTATTATGTTATGGAGATGAGGAAAGGCAAAAGTGTTCTGTAACTTAAAAAAAGAGAGCCAGACAGGGCTGAAAACGCTGCTTGGGAATTAAGAGTTGTCATCTCAGTACAGATAGTTAGGAGTTCACTGGATTTTTTCAGTTCAACCGGTATTTTTCTGAACTAGAAATATGTATATAAAGGTTTATTACTCAGAAAAACCTTAAAGCGGTCCTTTGAGAAGGATGCATTGGTAGAATTTGATTTTTAAGTGTAAAGGTCTGCTTTATCTCGTTTCACAGAAAATTCGTCAACAGGGGGCATGTTAGGGATGTGCAAAATTCTCTCTGTGAGCCATGTGCCATTTCGACAGATCCTTCAGCCGTCTCTAATAGCCGCTCCAGCTAAGTATACTATTTGACTGTACATATCAGTGGTTCTCAATCTTTCTAGGGCCGGGACCCCTTGGTAACATTTGCCAAGTTGTGGTGACCCCCAACGGTAACATTGGGATGACGCGACATGCTGCAGCGACATCTAAAGCGCTGCGCAAACTGTTGGCGCTATATAAATCCTGTATAATAATAATAATAATAATAATAATCTGGCGGCGTGAGAACTGACACGGCTGTGGTAGGAAAGGGCTGAGGAGGACTCTAACCTAGCACAGCAGAAATCTCACAGTGACCCACAGGTTGAGAACCACTGCTATAGGCAAAGACAGGACCGGGCTCTGCAGCTGGAACTAGAAGAATTGGATTTAAAGTGTGTGGCTATATAACGTATGAGGTACGTACTCCACAGTACTGTCACTGACAGGGCAGCCCATAGAGTTCAGTGTAAACCGTGAGAGTTACCCCTGATAAGATATACTTACTTCCCCTTCTCCAGTCTGTACTCCTCCCTCCACACTCTACTATGCTGGAGGACCTTGCAGTGTGTCACAGTCATGTGACCAGCCCCTGGGGTGGGCGGGGCCGGCTGTGCTATGTGTACGCCGTACGCCGTCAGAATAAAAAAAAAAGCATAGGAATGCATAGCTAGATTCCTATTGGCTATTTCACTTTGCAATAGCCAATAGCAAACTAGGTATTGCACCCACCCTCCGCTGCTGTCAATCACTAGAAGGGGACCTGATGGAGATCTAAAACCACTAAAACCATAAACCAATCTACATCATCATCATCAAGTAAAATGCATATCATATAAAGTCCATAAATATAAGTATATATATAAGTATATATATATATATATACACACACACACACACACAAAATGTTCTTGAAGAAGATGCAAAGATGCCAGAAACATTGTATATAGGACAATGACGCCTCAGTCCCCTTCAATGTAGGCACCTTGGGACCTCACACAGTTCTCCCAGTGTCTCTTCCAATGTTCAAAACACTATGCAGAATCCTTTGTTGGAATCCCTATCAGCTGCCTCATTGAATTTTCCTGAATCTCAACGGTCTAAAATCTCTTCCCTTGTAAAGGTGATTTTTGTTTTGGGAAAAGCCAGAAGTTACAGGGTGCCAATTCTTGGCTGTAGAGGGGCTGAGTCAGCTGGGTGATTTGAGGTTTCACCCAAAAAACTGCACGAGACATGATGCATGGGTGGATGTGTTGTCGTGATGAAGCTGCCAATCACCAGTTGCCCATAGCTGCGGCCATTTCTGTCGCATTGCATCTCTCAACCTGACGAAGAACATTGAGGTAGTATGGCGCCATCCTCCTTGCATTGTGGGCCACAGCTTCTTTAATACAGCAACCCTAGTGTTTGGCATTGGCGCCGAGTGCTAGAGAGGGTAGAGGAGTGGGGCCGAAGAGTGCGATCGCCACTGGTATTGTACAGGTACACTACTGTATTACCTTGCATAAAGCTGGGCTGTAATCAAGCGCACGCCCCCCTTGGGAATCACTCCTAGTACTGTATGCTCAGGACAGATTACAGTGCAGTTCAGATCCCTAATCCAGCTGCCAGACAGCCCTAGGGCACACTGCCCCCTGAGCAAGCGCATGCCTGTTTGCTCTGATCAGCTGGGATCTGCTGTACAGTACAGTATTACAGCATCTAATACATTGCAGCATTTTTTACGGCACTAATACAGCACCTGTATTACAGCACCTGTATGACATCACTATTGCAGAACCTGCATTACAGTACTGAACTGTATTGAAATTTTGTGTTCTCACCCAACGCCAAACACAGTATGCCAAAACAAGTCCCCAAGAAAGGGTAAACACATAGTGCTTACCCTCAAGCAGAAAATGGAAATATGCAAGAGACTTGAGAAAGGGGAGAGTCATGTGGTGCTAGAGGAGGAATTTTATATTGGGTCATCAACAATCTAAGACATTAAAACTCAGTCTCAGAAGATAAAGGAGTTTTATGTTAAGTCAGAGAGTGACAACAGTGTAGAGAAGCGTCATACTCTTCATACACCGAAAATGGGAGTGCTTGACCCGGCCTTGTATGAGTGGTTCTCACTGAAAAGATCTGAGGGTGGTTGTATTTCTGGTTGGTTGCAGGAAAAAGCGAGAGAATTTCATCTGAAACTGAATTTTGGAGGTCAGTGTGCATTTTCAGGTGTCCGGCTTACCTGATTCAAGGTTTGTCATGGCATTCGTAAGCTCGACTTTTTAGGTAAGCAGAAATCAGACGATTCTGAGGCTGCAGCTTCAGTTTGTGACGCATTTAGTGAATTAGTTGCAGAAAATGGCTTGACTCCAGAGCAGACTTATAATGCAAATGAGACTGGATTAATGTAGAAGGGTCTGCCTAATTTTACTTTGGCTGGTGGTAATGAGAAGGTAGCTCATGGGTTCAAGCTAAATAATGAGCTTATAACTATGCTCAGTCGTGAAATCATAAGGTAAAGTATTCTTTGATCAGCAAATTTTCTAAACCAAGTTGCTTTAAAGGCATAACTAACCTTCCTGTAGATGATCATGCACAGGGAAAAAGTTGGATGAACGCAGACATTTTTACCAAGTGGTTTCACTATTCATTTGTCACCAGTATTAGACAATTTACAAGAGAAAGGAATACCAGAGAATAGTAAAGTTCTGTTGCTCCTGGATAACAGCCGTGCACATACTCCTATGGAAGAGCTTGTTAATGGCAACACTTTTGTATATTATCTGCCATCAAACAATACAAGTTTGATCCAACCAATGGATCAGGGAGTGATACAGGATGTAAAAATGTTTTACAGGTGTGACTTAATGCAAAAAATTACTAATTTTGATGGTACAATTCTGGCCTTTCAGAAAAAAATGAATCTCAAAGATGCTATTTGCACTGTCCCTTATGCTTGGAATTCTGCAGAAAGTGAAACATTACAGAAATGTTGGATAAAGTCATGGTCATCTGTGATGCTTGTGGAATCCTCCTCCTTCGTCTTGGAGGGGTTTCTAGTCAATAGTCCACCTGACTCTAACGACAAAATTACTTTGTCTCAGGATGAACTCGACAACTGGCTTGCTGTGGATGAAGCTATTGCAGTAACTCATACACTTAATACAGAAGTCATCATAGAAGCTGTTGTGAATCATGGAAAAATGAGAAATAGAATGATCAGGATGGATGTGAGGTGGAAAAATTATCCTGGCAGAGAGCTACTGCAGCATTTGAAACTGTAATAGCGTTTGCAGAACAGCAACCCTTCTTCACTTCTCAGCATGTTGTCCAGCTGCACATCATGAAAACCTGACTTTGGATGAGAGGCGCAGGGCCTCTATGCAAGCTGATATCCATTTTCTTTTTTCCCCAAGAAAGCTGCGCGCAAGTTTGGCAGTACAGTATCATCTACTCATGTAGAGCCAATATCATGCACATCCAATTCTCCTGATCCTGTCCCAGCAACATAACCAGATCCTGATGATCCCGATGAGTTGCCTTCCAGTAAACTCTCTACCCCTACTGTTAACAGTTGTAAGTGTGTATGTGTGTGTTTTTCTAAGTTTCTTAAACCAGAACTTGAAATTATGGTTGAATTTCATTAGGTTGAAAAGTTTAACTGCCATTTAACTAAAATTGCACGCTGCATTCACAACACTGTTTTTATAATACAGTAAAACTGGTACAGTTAAGCGTCTTTGTCTTAATTTGCTTTGATTTAGTGTATTTCAATATTAATATGAAGTCAGTACTGAGTTTAGGGTATGGTATAGTATGGGGTTTGGCATTAGTTAAACCTATTTTTTATAGTGACTCTCAAGCAACCAGAAACATTTATCCAGCATCTACCGAATCCCATGGGTGCCAGATAATGGGGAGTTTACCGTAATAACAGATGTCTAAAAAACAAGCAGTCCCAATGATATGATTGAAAATATATATTGTTATGGCTTACTTGTAATGTTCTCTTATATCCCGAGATTGGATAGATCACATTTGATAATATTAAGACAAATAGACACACGATCATTTCCAGGATAATACCTGCCGCAGATCAGCAAAACAGTGAGTACACAGGGGATTTGTTTTTTTCCTGGTTAGATGAGAGTTCTGATTAGTTGAATACCGGCTAACTGAGAGTTTACTGTATATACATAATGCTGCTGGGCCAACTGCAACTGTTTGCCTTTGCTCTATAATCCACTTTAGGAGAACTACCAAGGAATTGCAGGATTTCTTGGGGGAGGAGTCTTTTCCCATTTCACATTATACGGCTTCATCTTCACAGCTGTTTGCATCTCTACCTTGCAATTAACTATAAAGTTTATGCTTGAACAAGGAATCACATATTTTTATACCTTACAGTGATGTGCAACAGTGGTATTTATTTTATAGCTGCCTGTTATTAGGTGTGAGCCTCTGCATCAAAATTCTTTTGGCTTTCTTTATACATATGTACATGCATATGTACATGCATGCATGCATGCATGCATACATACATACATACATGATGGCTATAGTGTAATTCCAGTAGAAAATACCCTTTTTGTCTCTTATTTGTGGATTACAAATGATATACTGGAGTAGTTCCATTATAGATGTAGTAATGTTATGGGCTTGTGGACCATCCATACTCATATGTATGCTAAATACACAGGTAAAATACATTTATGAGAGCTGTCTGGCCTTTCAAAAGACTTGTATTTCTGTTCACCTGTCACATCACAGCATTGTCTGGCAGGGCAGAAGACCCAATTTAGTGAGCAGAATTCGATAATTTTTCCAAATCAACTATTTTGGCCTAGATTGTTCATGTCTCCTGCCCTCTCTACCCTTTTGTGAAAACCCTGACAATCTTTGACTGACTTGGTAATCCAATGGTACCAGTACTCTGTCACTGAACCAGTATGAAGCTTTGAGATCCAGCTCTGACAGAAGCAGGAAGTTTTTTTCAGAAGGAAGTTAGCAATGGCAACTACCCATATTCCCTTCAGTACAGGTTTACCTTAAAGTGGACCCTCTAGTATCTTTACAAGTTTGGGTAAATACATTCCTGCCATATCAAAAAAAACTGTATAAAGATTTTCTCTTTTTTCCATAAAAAGCCATCCTAGAGGTCCAGTCAAGTGACTTTGCCTATGCTGAGATGATGTCATTAGCCTGCTGCAGGCAAAGGGAAGCATTTCCCTATGATCAGACTGCAACATTTTAACTTTGTAGCAAATCAATGGATGAGGTGCTAAAACAGGGGGCCGGGTTGTGCAAGACCTGTATAAACAGCCATCAACAAATACTAATTCAGAGGCAGTGAGATTCATACTACTATGTCATCTATGAGCCAGCATTTCAGTCCAAAAAAGAAGTTGCTAACATTGGAAAAAATCTAAAAAGATCTTAAAAATAGATGGGTACATACCCATGGAGAGAAAAGCAGACAAAGTCGTTGCCAGAACTGTGTTCTCTGTGAGAAGTAATACATGTTACATGGGCACATTACTTAGCATGTGTGCACTTAACATGAATACATGTATCTGATGGTAGGTCTACTTTAAACTCCGTGCTAGTTTCCTTGCCAAAGACAAATTGGGGCCAAGATGCCAAGTACTCATTCATAAAGACCATCTGTGCTTTCACGCTGTAAAATCAGTGGAATAGTAATTTTACACGTTCCAACAACAGAAAGTCCTCACACAAAATATGACAGTGTCTTGAGTGTTTGTCAAATATAAAAATCAAATAAACATTTACAGCGGGTCATCAATGGAAAGCTTTGGTGTGTAATTATTTGAATGGGATGGTCAATGAACACTCAGGAACCTGGCAATTTGTGGACCATCAATTGTTGGAACATGTGGGCTTTCAAGCTTATGCAGCAGATAGTGGTCCTGCACCGGAGTTGGTGTGAAGGGTAACTTGACTCCCAGGAGGCAGTTTTGTTTGTGTAACATTATTTAACCCCTGTAATTTAAATAGGTTGTTTCATTATACATAATACCTTTCCTTCTGGTCTATTGATTTATGCTAGATGATTTTTTTTAGAAAATAACATTCTGCCCACTATAAAAGCATTTGAACTTCACCCCTGCATAAAGCCCGATTTGTAGGTGTTCCCATTGTTGAACTCAGTTGCCAGCTCTCCCTCTGGTGTGAGCGCACCTGAGCTCAGTACTATTCCATTGTTATAGGCAGTTGGGCTGACATGCCTCGTCCCCATGTGGGATTAGTGGTGGCACTGGTCTCAGGCAAGCGCTTGGTGCTGGAGACAAGAGCTGTCAAGCAAACCTAATTAGCTATTTGTCCCCTATCGAGCAGCATAGTTGAACAGCAGCTGTGTGTGTGTGTGTGTGGGGG